>NC_139945.1:45034445-45199445 GCF_963454915.1 Gymnoscopelus microlampas | reverse complement strand
CTACAAAGACGCGTCTCAGGTGGCTCCTAGCCACAACCAGGCTGGGCACTTGTCCATATCCAAGATGCTTTTATGAAGCTCTGTCACTAAATAAGCTGCGTCCCTGCATAATTCTCCTCAAATCCACACAGTAAAAAACGGTCAAAGAAAAACATTTTTTATTCTGTTCTCCACTTGTGCAGTTTGTTGGTATGTTATAGTAATCAAATACTGTCTATACTTAGCAGGACTGAGTCATTTAGTGGTAGGGGCTCCTGGACTATCTAGAGTAGACATTGTGTTCCTGTAGGTGATATTATGCATTTCTTTGAGATCATTTCTGGAACATAGTTTCCTGCATCGTTTCTATCAACAACAAATCATTCATCCAATGGTGTCCTGTATTAGGCCAAGCTGGCATTTGATTCCCTTATTTTCCCACATCAAATTTGTCTAGCTTCATGACAAGCATAAATAATGACTGTGAGCCAGCCTCCTAGAAACTGGTGAAATGTATTAGTCCTGTCATCAATCAATCACCCAAATGGATTTGAAACTGCATTTTAAAAGCTAATTTTCCAGTGCTGATAACCAACAGGGGCACCATTATTTATGGATGCTTTTAGACTTCCTAAGTGCAGTAGGATGAATGCGAAAGAAGACTATCATGTCTCTTCTGTTTCAAATATGTATTTAAAGAACATCTCTCCTGAGAGAGCGAGTCTTGGGGTTTTGGTGGTGCCAGATTTAACTCCCCCAGTCTACAGGGAATGTGTTCTGTTTGTTAGAGGCGGTTAAAAAAAAAAGAGAAACTGACAGGCACGATTCAAATAAAAGGGTAGGAGGAGGAAAAATAAATAAACTAAGAAATAAATAAAGTGAATAAAATCATGATTTCATGATGTTTCATATCAAAAACATAACATCTATCTATAAAGGCTTGGGGTGACAGCTCTGCAAGAACTCATATTGGAGTAAAGGATGAGTTATTTTTAAATGTAGTGGCAATATGATCTCAGGGCAACAGAGCATTTTGTTTCCTCATTTGCCCAAATCTAGACATTTTCTAAAATAGTACTAGAGTGTCTTGGGAAAAGTGAACGGAGTGCACCTGTGATCAGCTGACAGCACAGGTATGAACCTGTGTATGAACCTGTTCTGTCAGCTGATCACAGGTGCATGTTAAAGGCCTGGACTGTGTTTAACACCCAACAACAACCACCCAAAAACCAGACAGCAACAACAATTAAAGACATAGCTGCAAGCTGCAATGATCGGGGTCCAAGCATTTGTCAGGCTTTAGCTCCCAGTGTACAGCAGAGGGAGTCAAAGGAGGATGGACAACTAGTACAGAAGAATCAGCGAATCAAACCAAATTTCACCTGCTGAATGGGTGTTTTGTAAATTTCAGAAAAGAAAATATATTGCAGTCAATTATAAGATACAATGGTTTGCTGCCCCCTAAGGCCCGAAAATCCAAGGAATGGACAGCAAAGCTCGGACCTAGCACCAAGTTTGGTTAAAATATCATAAGCTTAATTTAATTTACGAGCAATTGTTTAAAATTTAACTCAAAGACAGGTTGAACAAAGACAAAGGGCTGTGTTCATGGGTAGGAAACTGCCAGGGGAGGGCATGCTTTGTCGCTGCACTAGCAACTCCTAGGCTGGACAAAAAAACACAGTCGCGTGCAGCATGTGTCCACCCCATACACACCCATTCATTTCGAAATTGAAATCGGACGCCCCTGCCACCCCCCACGTATCTGGCGCGTTGTCGCACGTCTGTGTGTGAGTGCAGCCCTACAGGTTGGCCAGGGAGAGGCACTGCAAGGGATAGAGTGTTCCTCCATGTGTTACGCCCTCCTGGTGAAACTCCTCTCTGTCAGGAGAGGAGACACATATAGCGACTACATGTGTATTGGAGGAGTCTACAACCTCCCCAGACAAACAGTAGGGGTTGGCAGTGACAGGGACTAAACATGGGGGGAATCGTAATCTGAAGACTCACCTCTTCAGACTCCACCTTAGGCGGTAGCACTTGCCCTAGCCTTGACGACCTTGCAGGCTTATGCAAAGGCTAAAATGTAATTTAGATAGCATATTATGTAGAGAGATGCTAGGTTCATTTGTAGACCTGGCATCCTATAGTGTGTGTATAGTCTCAATGTACAGATTACAGATTTGACTGATTATAGGTTCTTGGTTTACATATGATCGTGGATTACTATTTCTATGCATTTTGATGTATTACCTTGTGTTTACCTTGCTTACTGTTAGTCGCTCTGGATAAAAAGAGCCTGCTAAATGCCTAAATTGTAAATTATAATTGTGGGAATTGGTTTTGGCAACAGCTAAATTGGGGAGAAAATGACAACAACTATAAACTATTAAACAAAAAAGTAATTAAAATATTATCATCCTATATTAAAATTGGCTAATGGGAGGGCGGGCAAGTGATACGAGATCCGGTTGTCCAGAGCCACAGATACGACCGTTATGCCCATGGTCATGTTCATATATGGGACCGACCGACTTCAAACTTTGCACGCACAGCTAGGACTCGAGGGAGTGTGGTGCCCGCAGTTGAGTCGTTCTGATATGCGGTTGTCCAGAACCGCCGATCCGGCCGAAATGTCCACGTATAGGCATACACTGCATGGATATCCAGTTGTCCACAACCGTCAATCCAACTGATATGCCCATACTGTATATGGGCATGCCAATACATGGGCATATACTGATGACCTAAGGGATCTCCATATATGGGCATAAAAGGGACACGGACTGACAGATACAGAGATCTCCATATATGGGCATAAAAGAGACACAGGTAGACAGACAGATACAGAGATCTCCATACATGGGTCCAAAAGGGACACTTACAAACATGTACAACTGTGTACAAAGTGATCCTACGTTTTGGAACAATTGACCAAGTGGTCTGACGAGATTTCAAAAAATAGGATTGTGAGAAAACTGAGATTTGACATTTATAGAACACAAGACCAGTGGAGCTCTCTGTAGATTCTGTACTTGGAACAAGCTAAAAGGCTAAAGAACGGTGTGTGTTATACTTTTGATTGATTTGATTGCATGCTCACACCAGATCCAAACTTGCCATGTCTGCAAGGTTATGTCTCTGAATTAAATAAATGAGCCATGAAATGCTGTAAGATCTATCATTTACAAAGTAACTTAAAACACTCAACTGAAATGTGCACAGGGTTCGATCACAGAAAGATGAGAAGAATCACTCAGTTAAACCAGTGCCAGTAATAGATGATGAAGCAAAATCCTATTTATTCACATAGAGGAGACTTGTGTATAGGGCAGTAAAGAGGAAGTAACAGGGCATGGTGATTCAATAAAACACCATTATAGTCCTCTTAAGAGCTTCCATTGGTGACATGAATAGGGGATAATTATAATAAATACCACCAATCAGTGACAATTCTATTCAAAGCGGCAGTGACTGGTTTCCATCACACACACACACACAGCAGTGACCAATCTAGCCATGGCCCGTCTTCAGTATGTGACTTGGACACTGAACATGCACGCACGCACGCACGCACGCACGCACGCACGCACGCACGCACACGCACACGCACACACACACACACACACACACGCACACACGCACACACGCACACGCGCACACGCGCACACACACACACACACACACACACACACACACACACACTCTTACTTTTCAATGGAACTCCATGAGAACAAACTGCCTTTTCTTTCCTATTCTGTTGTCCCTACAGACTGGGAATATGGTTAACTGAATCTGTTAGGAATTTATTCACTAACCAAATATAACCCCAAGGTCGTAAATATGACTGCCTGTCAAAAACACAAACAAAAATGTCCTGCTTATAGATCACCTGTTATTGCATCCATTTCAGTATATGAATAGGGGGAATCCCTCCACAAACTTGACAAACATTCTATCACACAAAACAACAAAAAGCTTATTTTACTCAGACAGTCCTTTGATTAAATTAAAATGGAAACAGCACATGTGAATCTAAAGATAGAGATTCCAGCTGTCATGAAAATCATCAGGGAACCATCACAGACAAATAAGTGGTGGGGGGAAACCATGAAAACAATGTCTGTCAACCAGTGCATTCTTTTTGGTCACCCTTGTATGCCACATTCTTCTGTGACAAAGGAAAATAAAACCGTACATCAAAAAGTGGTAACTGGAAGCCAGATGGCGATGAATATTTTTGCAAGGCTCTCCTTTTAAAGTAAACCATTGAGTGAGACAATTAAATATGTTTATATTTACCTCCCCAACAACAACCCTCTCAGGACTGGACATGGTCACGTCCAGATCATGTCCCGGTCATCTAATGCAGTAGTTTCAAAACGTTTTGTAACCAAGCCACACCAATGGGCAGGAGGGGTATATCATTTGCCTCTGTATTGGGAAATGAGTGCAAAAAAAAAAGCATAATATGCATTTTTTGTATATTATAATGACATGCCCAAAATAGAGATGCCAGGTTGAAAGTGATTCAAATATATATTCATTTAGGGTGTATAATTTGCCTCTGTATTGGGAAGTACTCACAAAGTACTGATACAGTAAATGATTCAAAATAAAATAAAATTCAAAACATAATTCATAACTTTTTGTATAGTTCTATATATTGCAATAGTAATGTGTGGTTGTCACAAAATCCAAAGGCACACCTGGACTTGTCTCACGGCACACCATTTGGAAACCACTGGTCGTGTGATATGACGCTGGTCGACACCATGATCAGATTAACGCAGAGGGCTGGAAATGGTAAAGATGGCTTTCATCTGTGCGGTTCCCTCATTTCTTATCATCACTAAACTCAACACTGTTGCATACAAGGGAATGCTGAGCCAAGACAATTCTGTTCAGAGTGCAGGCTCATTGAGGAGTGACTACTGGACCAGTGTTAAAGGAAAAAACAAAAAAACAAGATCAACTTGGGGTCATGTGGAGTAATGAAGATGCACGAAGGTGATCAAACGAGGGATGAAGAACCGTATTGTGGGTGGGTGAACTCTCCCTGGCTTGCCAGCGTTGTGGATCCTCCATCTTTCATCAGAAATGGGGCACAGTCAAGCGATGCCCAGCTCAATTTCTTCTCTACTGAAATTGATGATTGTGCGAATGGGCCTCTTTCCAGACATAATTAGCAGAGTTTGCAAGGTTAAGTGTGCCTCAAGGGAAGAGAGACTGGTGTAGGTCAAGAGCAACTGGAAAATGGACAGAACGTCCACTTACAATTGGAACAATGGATTCTCTAGGTTCAACACGTTTTGAAATAACATGACATTGAATGAATCCATAATCCATAAGTGTTGTTTTCAATTCTATTCTATTGATGCCTCATCACACAATGGTGACTCTTAATATTTTTGACCAGTGACACTGTTGTGCAACAAAATATTAAGCATTAAGCAGCAGGTGGAGTCTGGATGAACAATAAATGAGAAGAATAGGCACTACACCAGTAGAATGTTACTGGGATTGCTATTGAAGACTGAAATAACATGTATTCCTTCAATATCATGCAAGCTCATATACAGTAGTAGGATAGCAGAAAGGCATCCACGCTCTGAATGTCATAGAGAATCATATTCGAAATGCCCTGCAATTTATCTTCAAGCCAAACCCAGAGACCTTGGTCTACCGCTGTCCCTTAGAGGGTCATCAGACCCACAACCCACAGAGGCTTTTAACCCTGTCCCAGGCAATGTTCCAAAGACTTCAGCTCTAGATGCCTAGTATTAGAATTGATAACCCTTTCAAACAAGACCTAAGACTACGCTCAGACTGTGAGTAAAAGGCTCATTCCATCACAAAGTTATTATCCACAGGGAAGATTGTTACCATTCATCACACGTGAGAGATGAAACTCACTGTTAGCCAAGGGAAACGGCTGTTTCACTGCCTTCCCGCAGATCAATATATGCCACCATTCTCCTTTCTCCCTCTCTGCTACAAAAAAAGTAATTATACAGGAGAAACGTTGACAATCAATAGATCAGTCAGGTTAGGTTAAGGTCTGCTGTGGGGGGGCCTGGGGTGATGGTCTCCTCTCTCTGTCAGCTGTCAGTGATGTTGCTGATGTCATCAGCAGACACCTGCATGGGAACAAAAGGAGCTCTGTCTTCTTCAGCCCTTTTTACATTTCTGTTCGGGTGGCCGTGTCAGGACAATTAGTACCCGTGAAGTGGTGATGCATTAATGGAGGTGTACGACACACAAGAGCAAGATTACGGAAGTGAGAGTGGAAAATGTGTTACCACAAGTTGCGTTAAGATGTTAGCGGGAGTGTGTTTCTATAATGCTTAAGTTGTAATGACAGTATGTAGGCCTAGCTGTGTTTACATGAAGCCCTTTATTCCACAATTATAAGCAGGCTAATAGCCCCTTCAGTAGAAAAATGCCTCATGTAACCACCATAAAATTACCCATTTTGAGCTAAGCTTTGTTTGAAAGGGGTATTTTAAACCTTTTATACTAGTCTCAAATTTGTCACGTTAACGCTCCTAAAGAGTACATATCACTGGGATGTTTTGACAGAACTAATTATTTGAGGTAATTTGATACTTACATAATACATTAAGTAATAATTGTTACTTATTTTGCTAAGAAGAAAAGGTCATACTGTAGCAAGTGACTAGCAAAGGTTTTTAGCATAGCTGAAATAAGGCATAAAGCAGTCCAATGTCTTGAAAGTTATTATTCCTCGATGAATTCATCAGCCTCGCCTTGACGTCTCCTTTCACTTCAGACGAGGCTGAACTTTATAATCCACTGGCAGGGTTCAGAGGTCAACAGCAGAGGGGACCAGAGGGCAGGGAAAATCACTCTCTCCCTGGAAAAATGTCTGACATCCAATTTTCAACTTGATTTATCAGTGTAAAGCTAAAATTGATAGTGTGTCATTATTGGGCAGAGAGCTGTCTTGGAAAGCTGTATCAAAGCCTCCTCATTTTGATTTAGCACGGCGGATCAATACAACCCTATACTGTTTCAATTTGAAGAGTATTGATTTTCTTACGCCGACTCAATACGGGGGACATTCATCATCAGCCAAGCATATAGTATGATCTCGCAGGCCTCCATAGGGGTCTGATCTGTTTATTCCTCACTCAGGTCACATGACTGCAAAGCTTTCCAGCCACATGGAGAATATCTCTTTGTCACCGCTGTAGTGTTGTGTGTCTGAAATACAATCACTCACACCATCCGCCACAATGAACACAACAGTGTGACAGGGGAAGGGGGTTAGCGTTGCTGCTAATAATCTGCAGATGTTTGTTATGCAGCCCGTACTGCTCATGGCCTGCCACATCTATTGCTGCTCAAAAGACCTGGCCAGCCAGGTGGCTTCATCAATCTGAACACCTTGAAAAAAGGGAACAAATACATGCTTTGCAGGGGGAAAAAAAGAAGAGGGAGGAAAAATGCTTAAACATAAACATAAGCAATCACTGTTTTTCTGCTCCTTGCATGAGAGGAATTGTGTTTATAATTTACAGTATTCTAAGAAAATGATCAATATCCTATAGCATGTCTCCAGGCAGAACTTAGGAGTAAAAAGGAAAGCAATTTCAGTGCATAGGGTGAAAACAAACACTACACTACAACTGAAGTTACACACGCACGCACGCACGCGTACGTGTACACACAGACAAACGCGCGCGCGCACGCACGCACGCACGCACGCACGCACGCACACACACACACACACACACACACACACACACACACACACACACACACACACACACACACACACACACACACACACACACACACACACACACACACCATGGGCAGTCACAAATAACAGACAGCCACCTCAAAATGCTTGAGGGCTTTATATTTTACAAGAGCAGCATAAATGGGAAAGTTAATGTAGCATTGAATAAGACTAAGCCGTTGAACTGCAACACTGCCTTGAGCTTGAGAGCATATTGCATCATTTTTCTTCCCCAGCAGGTTACCATTAAATTTGAATTTGTTGGAAGTTTTGTGGTATCATTTACAATGCACCCACGCTCAATAATCTTTTGTTTCAATGCAAATGCTACGCCTCTGAGAAGGTTTCCATAAATATTTGAATAAGGGCTCAGAATCAAATCCAGTATATTTTGTCATGGTTACCTCAGCTAAGGTTTAGTCAGTTTTATGAGTACCTACACTACATTATCTGAAAGCAGTATATTTTCAGACACAATTCAAATAATCATACATTTTACAATATTAATAATACATAACTGAAAATAATAGGATTGGATATCATCAGCCCTCTCAGAAACATGGTATGTTTACTTTGTTGCTACTGTATCAGCCCCATGATATAGAATGATCAAGTCTAAAATGGTTAAATCTAGCGTATCACAAAGCATGTAGATAGAAATAGCAGAGCTTAAATTACTCCCAGACAGATTAAATGACTCCATGAAAAGAGAAACCCTAAACACATCCATGCATGATGCGTTGTTTTGAATGACAAATCTTTAAGCAGTAAAATATAACTAAAAATGAATTACACACCAGTTTATATATTTTTCTTGCCATTAGTAAACTATGTTTAAGACATAAAACAAGGCCAGTTCTAGAGAGTACAGTTAGACATCTGCATTATATTTTCAAAATGTAATAAAGCCAAAGCTACCGTGTCAGCAAGGAGGCAAAATTTGTTTTGGCAAATCAGCGGGAGCGGTTTCTCTAATCATGTGTGGAACGTCGTTCAAGCTCCTGGTCTCTGGTCATAACAGAGCTCCCAGCTCAGTTTTAAAAGTATTTGGCTGAATATCAACAAATTTTCTTTTGAAAAAAGGCAAGTATTAAGTATCACAACAATATGTCTCACTGCATCCCTACCAAGCAGCAGTAAAGACCTCCCAGTTTTGCCTTTTGCCCCAATGTATTTTCTATAATAAAAAGAATATATGAAATACTGTTAAGTCATCAGCACCATTAATTATATAGCGCATAGTATTTTTAGCACCAGCTATGAAAATCAACTCCCGATCCTAATCCTCAACTGTTATTTTTTTAAAGACTGTCTTTACTGAGAGCTTTGTATGTAGCAGAGTGGTTGGAGGCGAGGCAGGCAGTTATTTTAACAGGACCCATGGGGAAGACTGCAACTACCACCAGGTGCTGTGTTGTGTGACTGAGAGGGTCAGTGAGAGCCTGGATAACACAGCAGAACCCCCCCAACTCCCCCCTCCCCCAATCGTCTTCTTCCACACCAGCCTGTCGGACCACAGGCCAATCAACTGTCCCCTGGGGATTAAGCCACCACAGTGTAATTGAGTTTGCTGACCCAATAGCTGACCCTATTGGATCCTGGGAAAATGACATTAACTGGTGGTCCTATCTCATTGCTGTCTCCTGTGGTGCGCAGGTAACTTTTGTCCTCTGGGCTAGACCTAGCATGGACCAGCCACTGTCCTCAGACATATATTTGTCTGAGCGTGGTCTTCGCATGCCCTAGTGTGAGGTGTTACCAGAGACAGTATAATATAAAGGATACAGGGAACTCCATCAGCTTGCAATGGGAAAATTCCAAACACTGAAGGTGGCGGCACCAGCAAAGTAACACGACAGCAAAGCTCAATATCCACCAATCGTAGACTTGTATTGAATGTTCTTAATCTCATCCTTTCATAAGGCAGTGGTGCATCGTTAAATGGAAAAAATGGTTACACAGTAACACACTCACACAATTAATTCTGTTTGTGTGCCTTCACCATTCATTCCTGCCCATTCTCTCAATATTGGCTGCTCGTTGAAACATCAGCTGCAGGGAGGGTCAAAGTTGAATTTGGTTGAACTTTTAGTGGAGTGAACTCGTGTTGTGCTCACCGCAACACCAGAGCACAACAAGAGCGTACAACTCTTCATTGATTGAAAGAACTGCTGCCTATCTGCGTCCTACTGTATGTGAACGCACCATTATGTCAGAATGTGCTGTGTGTGTGTGTGTGTGTGTGGGCCAGATTCCCCCATGCACAATGCTTATTGTTGAAGATGTTTACTGTACCTCTGGGCCAGGTTCCCCCATGCACCATGCTTGTTGGTGAGGATGTTGACGATCTTCTGTTTTAGCTGGTTGGCCGTTACATGGTCTCTGTGTTTAGCAGCGCTGATGAGGTGATCACAGATCTTCTCCTCTTCCTTTCTGTCTGCAGCGTACTGGGCACAGTTGGACTGCATTCACGAAGAAAAATAAAATGGTGAAAACTCGTTGGGTTGAGCGTGTCGTTGCCAAAGAAAATTACATTGGACATTGTACTAATAACATTTGAAATTGTTTTACTTGCATAAAGCCAGAGGGATATATATCCTCTAATGGCACATTTGTCACCCAGAGAAATGTTATGGCTTCACTCAACACACTTGAGTGCATAAAGATATTAGTGGACAGCTGAGAGATATATTTCAGCTCCCTTGGAGGAGTGCAGTAAATCATGGTGAGCACATGAAGGTGGCCCAGTCTCTAACTGTGGACAGATGAGGTTCCCTGTATGCAGTGTGCTTTGGTGCTATTAGCAGACAGACATGAAAATATTCTTAATTGATCCACATATAATGTAATCTTTCATGGCTTGCAGAGATATCAGATATCATACATATGCAATTTCCAGCTGCATCCATATCAGAAGAAATGCACTCCATGCATGCTGTGATTAAAATGCATGATTTCAAGAGGTCATCCATAATAGTCTAAATAGCGTTGTGATTAAATGTCTAAAGCAGAATGGAAAGGGTAAGGAATATCCATTAAAATGACAAAAATGATATCACATAGATAGGAATTTGTGGATTGATAATGGATTTTAAAATAATTTTCAGTTTCAAGTATTCCAGGTGGCTAAAAGTAATCTAGATGAGCACATCAGACTTCATCTCTGCTGCTAAAACAAGATTGTCTTACTATGCTGCCCTGGGGGAGATCCCCTGCTAATATTCAAAATCTAATTTGCTAACAGAAGCTGGAAGTTAATTGAATTTCCTGCCTTAAATTTGAATTCTGTCAGATAGTATACCTCAACATATTCTTCATATGGCAGATAACTCAATCTCTGCTTGTCATCTCACGTTACCATGTGATGCTCTGACAAATATCAAACGTTATTTATCACTTTAAAGGATTTGAAGCTTCGCCCTGACACCAACTTAATTGTAAAAATGTCTTATCTGCCTCCCGAATCTTCCATCTTGGAGAGGGGGTAATAAAGTAGCGTCAGGCCTCGATGAAAAGTGTTGGCTGTCTGGAGTTGGCAGACAGAACGGATGAGGCCAGGTACAATCCCCCCCCCCCTCTCCTGACATTGCATATCTAGCCGTCTCTTCCAGTTTATCTAGCAGGTCAAGGATCCTCAAGAACTGTATATCAAGCAGGTGTTTGAGGATGGCTGCTTTTCCCAGATAAGAAACTCATCACTCCTTACAAAGCTGCTAACATACTGTAGGTGGCGGAAGTGTGTGTGTGTGTGTGTGTGTGTGTGTGCGTGCGTGCGTGCGTGCGTGCGTGCGTGCGTGCGTGCCACTGAGAGTGTGTATGTGAGATACATTACACACACACAAACATTTGTGTTCTTATGTGCCACCAACTTCAAACGAACTATCGGTGACACTTTCTGTAGTCATTTTCTTGATATCTGTCCCTAACGCTGATAAAAAGGATGCATGCGTCTCAACTGCCTATTTCCTAGAATGGCTTACTGCTAATTGCAGTACTTTCGTAAGTAGGTTAGGAAGTGTTATGTTTTTGTTGTTATCGTTGTTTTTGCTATATGTTAATTCTTGACATTATCTGATCTGCCATGGGATTCTCTATTTAAAACCCTTAGGATAAACTTAAAAGCTTAAATACTTATCAGCAGAATTAATGCAATTTAGGAAAGTATTAAAAGAGTGGTATTCTTCATGGTGTGACATGGAAGTGGTTTGATATGCTGGAGATAAATACAGTCTCAGGAGGTCATTCCATAAATGGGTGGGCTTACAAGTAAATCCCAAGTTAAAAACGCACTGGAGTACCATTTCACTTTCGATTATTAAAATCATTAGGACTCGAAGGGTAAGGAAGCTAATCCTCCACAAGGATAAGATTAACCAGTAACACACAGTACAATTACTATTCATTATAACAGGATTCCCTTAGAGGACATTAGCACATGCAGTGACGCAAAATTCTATTTCCATGCCAGATTTTAATTCCTAGATGCAGTATTCAATAAAAAGGTGCTACATGGCCCGGACGGTTGGCAGGTTCGACTCCCGATCCCGAATACCTTTGCTGTGTGTCACCCCCCCCCCCAATCTCTCTCCCCGTTTCCTGTCAGTCTACTTTCCTATCAATTAAAGGCAGAAAAAGCCCCAAAAATATCTTTTAAAAAAAAGGTGCTACATGTATGATGATTAAACTTAAATTTGTTTCATATTTCAGTTAATCATTGCAATCCTCTGTGCTCATTTCTAACACAGTTTGAGATGGAAATACAGCACTGCATGAATTAACTACTGTACCTCAAAATCAGCATGTTTGTGGACATCCTCTGCCCGCTGTCTGTTCAGGATAAACTCAGCTTCATTGGCAACCCGAACTATGTGGTCCTTCATAGCATGGCAGAGCAACCTTTAATAGCACAGAAACAATTGAATGCAACATATTACAGGTCACATTATGCATGATGTAATTGTCAAAGGGTATTATAAGATATTTATTAGCTACCATCTACAGTACCATCGTGGTACCACTAAGCAAAGCATCTTAGATTAAAGCGACTGTGGTGTGTAGGGCTAATGCAAGATTCTGGCAACTGGGAGAGGAGACGAGTAATCAGCATCATTTGTCTGTATTATGCAGCAAGGCTGTAGGTCAGTGACAGATCTTTCTGTAGCATTAAGGAGGGAATGGGGTGTCATTAGAGCACTGAAGCACGTCTGGCACATGCCTGATTGACTGTGGATCGCTCTCCGCTGACCAGAACGTCGACCCAGCCCCCATATTGCTGACAACTCGGGCCATAGACCACATCTTCCATGGCTGATTCCGGGGGCCCATGCCCATACTTACATTTAAATTCCAATCTCTTTAATAATTGAATACACCCTGGCTATTGTGTGGAGATTATATGCCATTTTACACATCATTAGGCCAGCTTTGTTTTAATTAAAGAGGCTCTGTTCCTCTCCAGTGCTTGATACAGACTGTAATTTCCCTTCTGTCCCAAGGAGAGGCAGTAATCCCGAAGCTGCAATCATCAGCTGCTGCAGCCTTTAACTGTTGACAAGCAGTCATTTATAGATAGACCTTCACAGCTGGAAAAGAAAGACTGAAAACACTGAGGATTTGAAACCAACAGAGTAGCCAAGCCGAGGTGCCGTTTATAGTGGGAACAATTTACAGCTTTGTGTATACAAAGAATGTGAAATTCTAAAATTAAAGTAATAAATGTGCCCTAACAAGGGACTGTCAAATTTTTCTTTTGCCTGACTTGCGTCTGTCTGTCTGTCTCGACTGTCTGTCTGTCTAACACTTTGGTACCAAGCAAATGTTTTTTAAATCTGGATTGCCTTGGACATTCATACTCCCTGGAGGACGATGAACCCTACTGATATTGGTGACATCATGGTCTTTGCATACAAGATATGGCCAAATGGCCAAAAACACATTTACATAAAATGTTGTAGACATGTTTGTGATGGAGCTAAAGTCTAGGGGATACGTCTTTCACATCGATTGTCCAAAAGGGGGCACGGCAGTGCGCAGGACCTTGACCTATCAAAAATGGGGTATAATTATAAATTGAAATACATGTAGGCTGTAATACATGTAATACTGTAATACATGGAAATGACATTTCCATAATAAATTTGTCTTGGGGCAAGGAAGACTCAGTTTAACTTTACACATTGACTGTTAACCTCCCCAGCCCAATTGTCACACCTTGTGGGTGTCACCGACTCGCCAGTTGACCCCCCCAGGCCAATGCCAACGCCTGCTTCTGCTGCTGATTCGCCGGTTGGCCTTAGTTGGAACATGCCCACTTTGAGTTTGTCAAATGTATATTATGCTAGTCTACACCTATATGATGAAATCTTATTTTACTGTAGAAATATGAAATCAAACCTTTCCCAAAAGTGAATGTGGCAGTGAGCACGGCTCTGCAAACCTTTAAGAATAATCTGCATCCTACTGTAGGTGGGGGTTTGAACTTTACTGCGCCCATTTCCTAGTTTGAGATGTTTTAGACCCAGCAATGAGCACAGGGATAAGGATGGCAATGTCAGTCTGTCAGTTCAAACCACTAAGGTCACGTGGATTGTAAGGAACTAGGACATTTAGACTCATAGTCCAAGTATTGTGAGCCTAAACCATTGCTGTGGATCGGTGTTCCTGATGTTGGTGTGTGAAGTTAGTGATGTGACAAATAAAGTTAAAACAACGTAGTGCTGAGCGAGACATGCAAGTTGGGCGGCTCATCTGTCTTCAAGCAGGGAAAAAAATGCTTGTGAAAACATTTGAGGAGGGAAATAGGCAATGTAGTAACAACATCTTGATTCATATTTGATCAGCACAGTCTAGTTTGACAGTTTGATCTGAGGTTCGCAAACCTGGGTTGTTGCGCTGCACGGACCTACAGACTGTGAGTCATCGTATGAAACACGCCCCATGCAAGATAAACGGTTGTGATTGGCCCAAGCCAGATCGGCTGGAAATCTGTCTGAATGGGAGGGGGGCCAGATGCATCTGCCAGAGCAAATAAAAAAAATGAACTGGCAGTTTCTTCTGGTTCCGAGGCTTGTGCTGTCAGTAAAGAAAAATGTAACACATGCATGTGCATACTGTATACTTGAGAGGGAAACACACTGGTGCATGCTGATGCTCTTTTCTGCAATAAAATGTGCAGCTGAAAAAAGGCAACTTCCCAGAGACACACAGCTACTTTACAGGGCTGGTGTTTGGCATAATTTGTTGGTGTTTCAAAATGCACAATGTTTCTGAAAAACATCTTAGGCTGAGAGCTTCATGGTATTTATCAAAAACACTCGAGATGCCTTTTCAGGAAACATGTTGCTTTCAACTGTATTCATTTAATTATTACTATTATTATATTCAAATGATGTGTTTGATATTTATGTTTGATAATGCAACAATTTAATTAGAAATGTATGTTCACTACACTACGTTAACCCTGGAATAAGTTTGTCAAAATGTGTGGGAAAAAAGTAAAACAATTTAATACAAAAATAGCAAATATATCAGATCTAATGGGAACTATTTGTTGAATTAATAAATAGGGCTAAGTGGTTAAGAAAACAAATCGAACCCTGTCATTAATTATCATGTAGAGGGATAGATTTCACTATTATTCACCCACTGAACTGGCCACTTTTAGCATGTTTGAAAGCTGTTATGGCTCTAGTAAATAGCAAGCACAATATGCCCCTCTTGTTTTGTGTACAGTATGTAATGTCATTAATGTGTATGTCAGCGGGTCATTAGGACCTTGAAGGGGAGATGGGGCAGAGTTAATAAAGTAAAAAAAATGCCAGCAACACCCTGGACATCGCTCATCGTGTGGCTGATCAAAGGCAAATTTATACTCCACAGCATATCAGTGCTGCATGCTGAAAATAGCCGACCTACAAGCTCACAACGCATCCGCGACACGTTATGAGCTTGTAGATCGGCTATTTACTGCGCACAACACCGTCGTGCCACAAAGTATGAATTGGGCCTAAGACTGTTTGTTCCAGGGCCAGCAGGGGACAGACTGGGTTCTGGCTGGGCTAAGGCAAGAGCCTGGGCATTGGATCAGTTGGGCCAGATGGGTCAGCAGATGGACAAGGAGGCTGAGCTGCCCCTGATCTGCTCCACAGAACACCCCAAGTCTGGTCAGGCTCAGGAAAAGAGAAAGATGGAGGGACAGAGAAAAACACAAAGAAAGGAACTGAGATGGACAGGACATGCAGGCATATGGCAGAAGGCAGAGACGGGTATTAGATGAGGGTGACTACACTCTTGTGTGGATTTTCTAATTACAATATTATTTACCTCTACCCCCTAAAGTGTAGTGTATGGGCAAAAGGGTTCTGACTAATCTATGCCCTGATGTGGCCCAAATAAACGTATTATGCTGCCATGGAAAAGCCAAAGAGATGAACATTTTTATTTAATAAAAGAATGATTAAAAAAAAAGATAATGGAATGACAAAAAAAAGTACAGCATTTAATAATCAATCACCTTATAGGACGCTATATGCATTGAATGGATACCTACCGCCCTTCGTTGATTAGCTCGATAAAGGCAAGGCCAGCATTCTTCTGTATGGAGTTTTGCCATTCCTATAACACATGAGGTTTGCTGGGATTGTTAATCACAGTACACAGCCTTTTGGCTTTCAGAGTGTAAACCGTTAAACATAAAAAACATACCTCATTACATGTTAATAAGCAATGTTAGAAGTGGGTTGTAAAAGTCATATCACTGCACCTAATTTTCTATTTAATAAAAATCTTGCGGAGGCTATAAAGAAAGAATAACAGTAATAAAACCCCTCATGGAACAGTTTCTCTGGACATACTGCAAATTGCAACAATATTTTGAGAGCAAAACACACCAATGATGAAAAATGGTACAAGACCGCAAGTAAAAAATACACTCACACAAAAATCCCCCTCCATCCGATACGCCAACACATGGAAAGAAGCAGAAGCTGCCACCCAAATAGTCAGCCTCCACAACAGTTTGAGATCATATCACGGCTGTTTGGCAGAAACCTTGTATCTCCATATTATTATTCCTTTTCTCCATAAATGAATGTCCTACTTTATACTTCATTGTATGACAGTGTCTTGCAATTGTTGCAAAAAATAGCAGATCTACAAGCTCGTCATGAAGTTTTTTGTTAAACTATTCTGATAGTGGCCTGGACCGTAGCGTGACGGTCCAGGCACCGTAGGCTGCAATACCAGCCTGACAGCGTGTCGCGGGTTCGACTCCCAGTCCCGACGACCTTTGCTGCGTGTCACCCCCGCGAACAGCGTATTACTCTAATGTCGAAGCAAGGGGGCGGGGGGTGCGGGTGTACCCGGAAGTTGAGACGCACTGTGATTGGCCAGTAGTCACTTTGAGTGGCAGTTGGGGCAAACGCAGTCAGTGGGGCAAACGCAGTCCCCACCAAAAATATTTACGATTCTGTCCATATCGGTACATAACTCGGACGGCGCTGAGTCGACTAGCAGACCTTCGGCTGGTCGTTACGGGCACTCGCGCCTGGAGGCGCTCGGGCGCAACTCCTCAGCCTCAAGGTCTGCTGAGTTGGCGCGCCTCCGTCATGGTCCAAAAATATACTTTATCGGCGAAAAAAAGGAGTCCGCGGATGACTGAAAAAGTTTCACCCCAAGCGGGAGTCGAACCCAGCCTACCAGTGGTAGTGGGTTGGGAGTCTAGTGATTAGCGAGGTGCGCCACTGAGGCCGGTGCCAAAATTGGGTATTTTGGTTGTATTAGAATGTGACGTCCTAACTCTTCTATTGTAGAAGAAAGAGGGCGGGGGCGCCTCGCCCCTTCGGGGCGAGGCTCCCGCCCCCTTGCTTCGACATTAGAGTAATACGCTGTTCGCGTCACCCCCATCTCTCTCCCCATTTCCTGTCAGCCTACTTTCCCTATCCCTCTCTAAATAAACAAATCTTTAAAAAAAAACGTACTGTATGTTCTGATAGTAATCATTGATATAGAGGTTTGTTCAGTCACAGGGGTCTCCCTGTCTCTCCAGCCCTTTAATAAACGGTAGGTGAAATAAAAAAAGGTTTTTGTGTTCCAGTTTCAATTTTGAATTGGTTGCATGGAGACTCCTGTTACTAAGCAAACACTCTATACAGCAATGACTATCAATGTAATATCAGAATATAGAGCTATTTAACAATTATTTTAACCACAGAAAATCACTTACCGGTACCCTACCTTTAACCAATAGAAACAGTTTAATTAAGTTAAGTAACATGTTTTGGACATACAAGTTTTCTACCCTACAGAGACAATATGTGATACCTTGTAATTCAAGAGATTAAAAACAATGACATTTAGTTCAAAGAAATGGATAAAAATAAGCAATGATTATAAAAGCACAAATTCTGCACTGTATGTGTGTCCGTCCTTTTCTACGCTCCATATGAAAATAGATCTGTAAACACAGGAGAGATGTAATTGAGGGATGAAACTGTATCCTCTCCCTTAAACAGAGCCATTTCCTCTGTCCCTTACAGTGACAGATTACTGAGCGGGCTCATCGAGCGCTGCAGTTTGCCTGGAAGGGATCTGAGCACCGGGCCACGGTGCCAACACTTGCTCTCTCACAACACACTCTGGAAATGATTAAAAAGCCGCTTGAGAGCGCGCCTTTCACTGTGGGAAATTCGGCTCTCCTGTGCCCTCACCGAGGTGCAAATGGAAGAGAAAACAGAGAAGGCCGCGGTTCAAAAGGAAGAGGGGGGGTTAGAAATGAAAGGAAGAAAGGTTTCCAGTTCCGCCAGCAACCTCAGTTTCAGGAATATAACTAATTGCAGGTGATTTAGGTATGAGGAAACTTTGACCAGAACTTAACATTTCAATTCAACAACTATTCTCATAAGTGCAAACTACCAAGAAAAGCAGGGGTGTAGGTGTTTGTAAACGGTTCTAATATTGGCAAAACAGTATATGATGTTCACTAATACAATAAGGAAACCCCAGATTTAGATAAGGAACATTTATTTGCATGCAGTACCAGAATAACTGTAACCGACATTGTTATTTATCATTATGTATTTCCTGTGCATGGTTGTCATGCCTGACACATACTGGTTCATGGAATACATGAAGAGTACACTACCTGACCCATACGGTGCGTTGAGTCAGTGAGATGGTGCTGACACAGTGCGAGCATCTGGTCTCCAAATGTTGCCCGTGACCCCCTCTCCCCGCTACAGTATCCGCTCGGAATAAGCTGTTCTTGATTTAGACAGGGATCATGTACAGCCCGTCTTCTGAGGGTCTGCTTGCACCGCACTCACGTGACAAAAATAAATACGGAAATCAAAGCAGATGTGAGAGTTTGGCGATGCCAGGAAAATGACATCAGGTCGGAGGGGGTAGCGCTTGAACTGTTCCGATCTGCTCTCTCTCTCCCTCTCTCTCTCCCTCTCTCTAAGGTAAGGTTGGTGATGGTTGGTGCTTCAGAGGGTTTCTTTCTTTCTTTTTTTCCTGGAGAACAGAGCCCCCAAAGAGGCTGCCTGTGATTGCAGGGATTTAGAAGTCCACCATTGTCCGTTTGAGGAGAAGTAGGCCTGACGTGCACCTCCAGAGGAAAGCAATTTGATCCCTTGTGTAAATGTAGACCATACCATGAGAACACACCTCTGGTCATGAGAGGTTTGTTGAGGTGCTTCGATAAGAAAAGTTGACATTGGTGGTAATCCCCAACACTTTGTGGGATGCTGGGGATTCATTGATGATACAGTAGTTTCAGCCAGGGTCGTGGTTATTCCATCCATTTTTTAAAAGTAAAAACAAACAGAAACAAAAAAAAACTGTATTTGAACTCTATTTATGAGCCTAATAACAGCACTACAGCACTAATACTAACCATCCAACACAGCATAGCATTTTTGATTTTCTCTCTTCCTCCTTTCCCGTGATTCAGCGGGGCACCAAGTATTTGTGGTGTCTCAATCCAACCTGTCAGTGCACAGGAGTTTTCCCTTTTATCTGCTCAGCTATGGTCTGTTCTACACGCCACATCTGGAGGCCTTCCATCACTAAATCTTCGTGGCTCCACTCTGGATCCCCCCTGTATGTTTAAGCTGTTACAAGAAACAGAGCTGCTTGACCTTTTCATTCAGCTGCCCATGCTGAGGAGAGACACCCAGTGTCTGCAGCCGTGGCCAGCCACACCAATGATCGCTGTGATTAGTATGCATAAATAAGTAAAGGAAGATCATTAGCGCCGATTTATTCATAAAAGTGACAGGTCACAAAACAAAGACAGACTAAAGGTCAGCTAAGTGGTCACCGTGCTGTCTTAAAATATTATTATTGAGACATGTGAGTAGGTACAATGAAGTTGGCATTTTATAGTGATGTCAGCTAAGGCTTGCGCGGTTATTCAAATGGCTTGCTTTGCATTTTTTTTTAAAGCTAAGGGGTATATGAAATCAAATACACTAAGTAACTGACTCACATTGTCAATCTGGCTCATTTTCATGCAAGATACATTTTAAACTTGATAAATGTTATGTACAGGCGAGAAGTAATTTAAAACCTACCAATGTTTTGAGGATGCGGTTGCTGTACATGTAATAAAATACACCCTGATAACCTTTCTGTTATTCTAAAACAGGTTGTCTTGTAGCTAGATTACCCAACAGTTTAACTGTACCCATTACCGCTACTGTGGTGTTAGCGTTTGAAGCCATAGCTCATCTAGAAGGTTCTGGGTTCTGGGAGGACAGTGGGGCATGGGTCCAGTTTCAAGCCCTCCGAGTCTGATCGATATCTCAGCCCAGGTTTCATCCCCTGAGCCCCTAATGGCAGGAACCACTGGAGCCACAGTAATGCTATCTGTGAGATGGGGGGGGGGGGTGGACTCAGGACTTTAGCAGCATGCTGACGCTCTCATCTGCAATAAATCCTGCAGCTGAAAAAAGGCAACTTCCCAGAGACACGCGGCTACTCTACAGCCAGCAGAGAAGCACTAAAAGAACAGGAATTACATCCCCTCTTAAGATCCTTCCAAAGAACAGAGTCACTCACCACTTGCAGACCCATTTCTACAAGGGGAGGAGTGCTCCTTAATCTTGGCCCGCTAATAACAAATGCATGCATATGTGGGCTGTTGAGCTCCCCGCTGGAGCAAGCTTTGGACTGGAGATATACCATGGAGCGCAGAGAGTGGCAATCCACCTCCTTGGGGCTGTGGCCCTGCAGTCTGGATCCACAAAGAGGCACCAAGTAATGGCTTCCTTATGGGCTCCCAACACAAGACTGATGGGCTGACAGAAGGTATGTTAAATATCTCCTGTTCTAACTGCTACATTGGGGCTTTGACCTTCTCTAAAACAAGGGCTTAACAAGAGATTGGAAGGGTCAGCTCTGGGGTGATCAGTCACTGGCAGCTTTGCATGAGGTGGGGCTGATTCTCTAAAGGAGGGCTTGGGATTAAGTCTCTGGGGTGTAGTGAGAAAGTCACTGGATTCTCAGCACAGTGCAGATGTCGTCATTTCTGGACGTTTTATTTTACACGAGGAACTGATGTAATATGCTCATACAATACTGTGTAATATTACTTACTCTAAGTCCTTAATTTTGCTTAAGGGTAAAAAATATATATATCCACCGTCTATAGTTCAATGGCTGTAGCTTTGTGGGAAGCTACAGCCATTTCAGGAGTCAAAGATGACTCCTAAAGATGATGATCCAATTTGCTTGATCCTGCCCTATAATGGTCACATTATATGGATCCAGATAAGACTCCTTATTAAAGGTTTGCATTTACAATGAAGAGAAAATATGTGATGGGAGGGTGGGTGAGAGAGAGAGAGCGAGAGTGAGAGAGAGAGTTCCTTGAAAGAAGTATAAAAACTCTAACCTGAGAGCACAGCAGCATAACCAGCTCAACCACAGAGGTGCTGGACTTCATGCAGACCAGACCTGTGAAGGACAGAGCACATAGATATAATCTAATTAGATATACCATACTGGTATTTCAGTTGAATATTCAATATCCATTTCAAATTATCTTAGTTTGGCAAAGAGGAAGATTATGTTTTTGTTTTGTTTGTTTGTCTGCAACTAATCTAGCAAAACACTGGACTGATCAGTGCCAAATTTCTAGCGCACGCTGCCAGTAGGCCAAGAAAGCAACTTGCCCAAATATTCTGTCAGATCATATACATGATGACTATATACATATTATACATACAGTTGACTGATGTCATAGACTGGCCACTCCTCCTGACAGATGCATAATGCACTCCACTGAGCACACAAACCTCTATGGATGTGCATACAAGAATTCACTCTTTTTATTATTTATTGTATTTTTGTATTTTTTTTATTGTATAACTACAAAGATGTACTTGAAATATGACGTATAATGTTCTTGAATTGTGTAGCTTGTTCTCTATGGTCAAAGTGTACTGTAATAGCGTGTGGTAATAAGCTAGATATAATAACGAAAGGAACAGGAATGTGCAGTTACTACATTAGCCAATAGCCAAATGACCTCTCTAGAAGGATCAATGAATATCATTATGATTCATAAAACAAATTAACTTGATTCAAAACATATTGGAAAATGAAGGGAACAACATTTGTTCTCCTTTTTATATGCTTCTGCAGAGAATAGTTAAGCATATCAAGTATACAGTATACCGTATGTATGTACTGTATATACTGTATGCAACACTACAGTATGATTTGAAAACCAGATCAAAACCAGTCAGATTGAAAAATGTGCACTTGTTTTCACCGACGGAGGCGCACCGTCTGAAGGGGACTTGAGCCACGAGAGGCACCGCCGAGCGAGCTTAGGCGAGCGAGTCGCCGTGCCGCACGTTGCGAAGTCACCTTCAGACGGTGCGCCGACTCAGCGCCGTCCGAGTTATGTCCCAAATAGGGACAGAATCGTAAATCATCGTCCCCCTAGTCTCGCTACCGCCGAGACGTCAACATGGCCCCGCCCCCTCCCGGGTAGTGAACTTGAAGAAAACGAGCACTCCTTTTTCAATCTGACTGTTTTTTCAATCATACTGTAACATATACATTGACATCTAACACACACGCACACACACACTCCATAGCCAAGCATTTTCAGGTTCTCCCATAATCTCCATTTTATAGACAGTGAACCACAGACGCGCACAGTGTACTAAAGTAAAAAGAGCCAGGTGTAAATAGATAACTTTGCTGAACAAATGGCACCAACCATTAATGATGCAGTCATAAATTGTCAAGTGTTTGTAGTCCCTTATCGCGGCTAACTACTACAGTTGGTCCTAGGGAGAGCACAGACAACCACGCGTCTCCTCCGATATAAGTGACGTCAAGGCCTCTTCTTTTCACTTGACAGTGAGGAGTTTCTCCAAGAGGACGTAACGCATATGGAGGAACACACTATTCACAGTTCCACACCCCACTGAACAGGTGCCCTGACCAGCCTGTAGGACTTGCTATAGTTGAGTGACAGAGATCACCCTCCACTTCCAGTTTCCCACCTACAAACATGTTCAATCATGTTCACAGAAGTGCCCGACCAAACCGGATGTGCCGTGGAGGATTCAAACACCTAGTCTCCACAGTGGTGGGTGGGAACTTAATGATTTTGAATTTGCAACATTTTATTTATAATATTTCAGATCAGTATGAGATATGGCCGCATTTACAGTACAATGTTCAAGCAAGTTATGCTTCCTGGAAATATTAAGATTAACTTACAATAACCTCACTAGTTTGACTTGCTGACATCAGCCACTGTGCACACGTGCAGTACATACAGTAATGCAGCATGTGAAGTATTCAGACTATTGAATGGAGACAAGATCTCTCTCTTTTGATGATGCCTCTGCAAGTCTACATCCATCTCTATTCATGAGAGGGAATCCGTCAGAGGCGGCGTGGGGTACATTCTCTGGGAGGATGTGACCCCTCTCTTGTACACAGAGTGCCTGCACTGACCTCTTGTTATAGCAGTGACACGCAAAGCCATAAGTCAGTCCGGTCTGACACAGGAGTCAGGTGGCCGGCTGACCCCGGCCATGCGCTGGTAGACAAACTAAATGCAGTTCTATTCAAACACGGCCCTGCCATTCCCTTCCTGTAAACAGGGCAGGGTTAAAGCACGGGTGAATGTGGTATATTGTGGGGCAATGCGCCGGCAGGCTGGGCCACTCAGGGGGCAGCGAGAGGCAAGGCAGAGGACGTCACAACGGTGGTAGTGTTCGCGCAGGCCTCGGCACCAACTCCAAGTGTGCGACTCAGGGTGCACTCGCTATAATTGCCGCAGTGACCACATGTCTGAAGGGGGGGGTGAAGAAGTGGGGTGAAGAAAGGGGGCCACAGGGGCCACGAGGGGCTTGACCCCTGGCAATCTAAGGAGTGATGGATGGTTGGTAATTACTGGTAAATGGAGCGCCTTTGCACTTCAGCCCAGTATTTCAACTGTAACCCTGGGAAGAGCCCGCAGAGGAAAGGAAAGACAAAGAGAAAGGGCGCAAAAGCATCCTCTTTTCTGCCATGTTGATGAAGTTCATTGCCACCAAAGCTGATTGTGATAAGTTGTGTGGAGGTGAGGTTTATTTTAACCATTTTTAACGTGGTGTTGCCTGATTATAGGCATAACATTGAATTATAATAATAATACAAACATTCTAAAATAGCTACAAGCTCACAAGCTTGCAGATGGACTATTTTTACGGCACTGTCATACGACAAAGTATAGATCAGGCAAATCAAGTGGTTAAGTGAATGGTGTAATACGGTTCTTTGACAACCCTGCACTATATATATATATATATATATATATATATATATATATATATATATATATATTTATATATATATTTATATATATATACACACACACACACACACACACACACACACACACACCGTACATACACACACACACACACCGTACATACACACACACACAGTATATTCTGTGTGTATACATACATACATATTATACGTTTTTGTGGGGATGCGTCGTTACGCCACACTCCCAGCGAGGGTTAAACACGCCTGCTGGGGAGCAGAGAGGCCCCAGCTGTCTGTCTCCAACCTTGTTTGTGGGGTTACACTCAACTCAGGTCTGGATATTTGTCAGCTTGGCCAGTCTCCTGACAGACTTTGAGTGAAGGGATCAGAGCCATATTCACACTTGTCAAGTCTCCGCTACCTGATTTCTCTTTCCATTCCCAGAGCATGTAACTTGTGTAGCTATAGCCACATGTGAGAACAGCTTTTGTGCATGTGTGGGCACCCATTCATGTGTGTGTACTGTATGCATGTGCATGTATATGTGTGTGGATGGTGTATTATGTGGAATTTGTGTCAAGACAGGCTAAGAAAAACAGAAATGTTGCATTGCATTGTATAGAATAGATGATAATACAGAATATTTTTGCATCGTGTCCTAAAATAATATCTACAAATTCCAAATATGGCCATTTAAAATCAACAACCAACTAAGCCAGAATAGATTTAATTTGTGAACGAAACTGGTAAACTTGATATCCCCACATTAGCAACAAGTGGTCAGCTTGGATGTCTTTTTTTAAAGTTTATGAGTTTTGTACATGTAAACAGACAGTAGACAAATTGTGCCTGTCAATTTCTTCCAGTAAAAAGATCAATCAAGCCACACAGAGGAATTCTCAGTGATACTTTAACTCTGAGTCTAAAAATCGACCCAAATTGTTACACAGTAAAATCCTCAGCCTTAATGTATCCATTTCTAACTCTCAGAGGGTCCAAAGTTTGGTTGCGTTTGTTCAGAGTTAATTTAACACTGAGGATTTTACAGTGCAGGAGAAGGCATTCCTTTAGCCTGCTGTAGTTCCACTATATAGACCCCTGAAACTAATGGAGGAATTGCCCGTGGGTCAAAGAACAGAGTCTGGCACTGTGCAAAGTCAAGGGAGATCATTTCACTCTGGGCACCAGCTACAAGGATGGAAAGTAGAACGTAGAAACGCACACACACACACACACACACACACACACACACACACACACACACACACACACACACACACACACACACACACACACACACACACACACACACACACACACACACACACACACACACACACACACACACACACACACACAGTACGCATGCAGAGGTGCTTGGTGGCTGTGGTGTGTGAGTGTTTTAGTGAATGCGAGCCAAAGCCTGAGGCATGGAGTGGCACCACACACAGTGAGGCTAGGTACTGGTAGAGCTGTGCATGATCTGCCAAGTTGAGGACTGGAGAGAGAGAGAGAGAGCACCGGAGGCCTTCAACACAGCCACCAGGAAATGAGCCGAGTGGCCAAAGAACTCTAGTGGAGTGTGGGAAAAGAATCATACGTCCCCTTTTCCTGTCTATAAACACTGTGCACAACCCAGCCAGTCAAAGCAAACTTGAGAACGTATGCCCCTTAACTGCTGTAATACCTACTAAAAGAAAATGATGTAGGCTATAATATTACAGACATTAATCCTGAAAACTATGATGTTTCCTTAGTAGCAGAGTACAGAGTCCAAAGCTACTATTGACCTTGTATTATTCACATGCTTTTCAAACCTTTTCATGTCGTGGGCCGTGGCCCCCAAATTGAGTTTATCAGGCTATGGACCCCCATTTCAAATTATTATAACATTGATATCAAATATATTGATGATGTGTTTGGTAAATGTCATATTTGTAAATACTAAATTCATAGAGGTGATATTGAAGTATATTGTTAGAATAGTAATTTTCTGTAAAGTACATAATTATGTAATGTAATAATTTAAATTGAATTGAATAGAGCACCGAAGTCTGACGTAATGTATGCATCCTACCTGGGTCGTCGTCGTCCCCGCCCCCCCCCCCCCCCAAATCTGAATTCCCATAGACGTGTTTGACTCATATGGATATGAAGCATCAACTGACAGTGACAAAACACTAATGTTACCGGCACCGTAGTAATTACATTTTCACCAGAAACAGACTGTATCAAATATGAGTAACTGACTATCGTAAACGATACAGAGCCACCTCCCTGACAATAGCACCGGGACAATTTGCTTATTTTTGGACCACAATTCTTATATGAGACGATTCTAAGATGACCCAGGGATGATGAGCAAGTGACGTCAGGACTTCGGTACTCTATTGTAGTTAAATTAAACTACCATTCATTATAAAGGACCCTGGGGTCCCTGGACCGCACTTTGAGAACCTCTGCTCTAGAGTAGTGAAACGTGACATAAACATGATATTGAGTATATACAGACCAAAAAAACTGTGACTCTCTCCCTTCCATACCTGTGGCAGCCAGGAGTCACAGACAATAGGACACCTCACACAGGCTTGTAGGGAATAAAAAGCATTATGCAGCACTTGTACCTTCTATGAGCAACTCTTGTCCATGGCTGCCCAGCAGGGTGCGTGACAGGAAGGGTGCAAAGTCCACAAAGATCTCCCTCAACAGCGGTGCCACTTTCTCCAAAGCTCGCTCCAGCTTGGTAGTGATGCTAAACATACAGACAGAGAGAACAGGGGAGAGAGAGTGTGAGAGAGAAACAGACAAACGGAGAAAAGAGAGAAGAACGGCGGATAGAGCAAAATAACAGGTTAGAACAAAAGAGTGATCAAAGTGAGATATAAATAAAGTGGCAACCTTCCACCTGGGTTTGTACTTGAAAATAATGGTAGGGGATATTCCCTGAGGCCCAGAGTTAAGCCTATGTGTGTCCTAACCTATCAGCTGTCGTGTGCAGGTAGACTAACAGAGCCCCACTCACTGCAGAGGGCAAAGCCTCCGTAGAGGATGCAAACAACACATAGTCAATATCCAAGACAGAGTATCACTGTTATCAGTGACGATGTCTACCTTAAGAGAGGGTTTATGTTTCATTAAAAGACATGGGCAATGGGCATACACAAGACAGTCATTTGCGTGTTTGAGGACTGCTGCTGATATGTTACCGTTGAGTATGATGTTGACATGTTACATGTCCAGTAGACAGGGTCCACTGCATTAAACAGGTTGACTAACCATAGCCAAAATCAGCTTCTGCCAAGCTTTGTGGAGCTTTGTGGATGGAGTCATACAGTCTTTGCACTGCAAGGGAGAGACCCTTATCTTCCACACAGTTGCCGTCAATATCTATAATATTCTATAGAGAAATAGTCAACTGGCTGTGGCTGTGTGGATGGAGACCATGTACAAGCAGAGATATGCATCTCAAGCTGCAGCATGCCTTTGATCCATAGGTGTGCACAGGCTGCACACCCGTGCTGTGTGTGACTTCAGGAATGGAAGAGCCTGTTTTTCCTAACAATGATGAGCAGTAAGTGAAAGGTCAGAGAGAAGCAGAGAAAGAGAGTGGGCCTGGTCGGGGACCATGGGGAGTCTCTAGCCTGCAGCCCCCTGGGAAAGTACAGTGAGGGGGAGGAGACGGTAGCAGAGAAAGCAGGTTGCAGCAGGAGGCCTATGTGACCAATGGAAATGTCCTTGCCTATGACACTGGCCTGCACCTCTGGAGGCTGCCTGGGATCCTGCCAGAGAGCTAAAGGATTTGAGCTCGGCAGGTGGCAGTCTTGGGCGTAGTGGACACTGGTCCACATCACAAATGGCACTGAAATGAAGATTAACATAAAAAGAGAGCATTGGAAAGATTCAGAGGTAACATACAGTAAGCACTGTGTAGTTCTTGTGAGAGAAGGATGGCATACTTGAAGTAATGATATTAGCTCTATTTTTAACGTCAAATAATTTTCCAATGAGGATGTACAGTAAGGACCGTGTTTTCCCATTCCAGATAAAATGCAAGTTAGGCATCGGCGAGCTCTGCAGCAAGACAGTACCATCATTGACTTCACAGTTACGGTAAGTGATGTCGGTTACTGCTGCCATGGCAACTGATTTTCTATTCCTTTAACAGGAGGACAGAGAGAGAGAGAGAGAGAGAGAGAGAGAGAGAGAGAGAGAGAGAGAGAGAGAGAGAGAGAGAGAGAGAGAGAGAGAGAGGGTGGGAGAGAAACAGTGGAAGAAAGGGACTGGGAGGGAGCTAGACCCTCAGTAGGCAGGAGGACAGCAGGAGTGAAGATGTCTGTCACAAACCATTAGAGGAAGTGAGGGAGATGGTTCAAGGTCACAGCAGGATCGACACACAAAAATGCACACGGTCAGCCACAAAAATACAGTAAAACTCCAAAACATTTCCACACCAGCACTTACATTCAAGCATGCATTTAGATTTATGATTACATACAGCAAATCTAAATTATGTACACAACACAAACTGTGCTTTAGAATATACAGTTTCTGTCCAGCATTGCAGTTCACATCCAACATCTTAGTTACCGGATAGCGACACCCTGTTGGACAATATTCATTCATGCCTTATGTAGTAGAAATGGGTGACACACACACACACACACACACACACACACACACACACACACACACACACACACACACACACACACACACACACACACACACACACACACACACACACACACACACACACAGTGTAATGAAGTGGCCTCACTGTACCTCATGTTTTCCTCTGTGTCCTCAGGCATGGGGGCCACCGTCTGCACAGCCGGGAGATTCTTACTGGTGGCCCCGTTGACAAAACTGGAGGATGTTGAGGTGGATGAGGAGGCAGTGTCTGTGGGTCCTGCAGGGCAACAGACACGGTGCAACAGACCCATAACACTGACTGAGTTTACAGCACCAAAAGTAGCAAATCCACAAGCTCACAACACGTCACAGTGCGGTGCATTGTGAGGTTGTAGATTGGCTATTCTTGGTGTAATTCTATAGGCTATATACCAACCGACTCATGTTAGCATCTATAAAAGCTTGACATAAAAGTGACATACTGTAAACAAGCAATTCATCTGTGTATCAGCTGATTATTCAGATTATGTACAGTATACAGCTATATTGTAGCTATAATTACAGTATCATTAATCATTTAAGTAAGTAAGCATGAATATATTGCTGCTGCAAGATATTAATGCTTACTTCCTTAATCTTTAGGTATACGTTTTCAAACGAGCTCCATCACTGATATGCTTTGTGCACGTGCATGAGTCAGGTCATTCTGGACACGGTGTGCTCTGAGTAAGACCATTATGACCGTCCATGTGAGAGGTGAAAGCCAGAGCTGGTGAGATCATGGGGTTTTGGGTGAGGTTCCCGACCGTGGCTTTAGCTGAAAGCACACTTTGACTTGGACACATTTCTCACATTCCTGCTGAGGGGCTGTGAGAGGAGAGAGAGCGAGTTTTTTTTAATGGAGCACATTAAAAAGGTGTTGGAGCTCCTAATGGCTCTCAGTGTTAAGTGGCTCCTTTCAGAGGCCTGGGCCACAGGAGCCCTGAGGTGGAACTGGCTCAATGCATCAGAGCCCCGGGGAGGGGGGCAACGTGACAGCAGGGGGAGGAAGGACAGGGTCACACGATCAATCAGACAGGAATACACACTACACACACACAAACATGTTGTGTGCACTACACTGTGGGCTTGAATCCTTCACGCAGTGAATATAACATTGGTTTAATCGTTTGCTTTCGGGTTGAGTGTACATCATGGAATATTTTGCCTTGGTTGTAGGAGGAAGAATCCCGAAGGCCATGCAGCAGACAAAGGTTTTGGTTAAATTATGCATGGTGTTGATGTACAAAGAAGACACTCTGATAGGAAAGTAAAGAGGGCCATCTGGTGGCACATACGAGCTCCTGCACGGGGATGTGGCAGGGCTGGCTGAGTGAGAAGAATCCTGTGCTGTTCTATTCTTGGATCTGCATCAAAGGCAGAAATTCCAGACGGGGTCATGAAGACGTATTGTTATTACTCAAATGAAAAGCTCAACGAATACAATGAAGGAGTTCTTTGAGAATAAACCAGAGATGTAAGTGTAGGATAATAACCTCATGGGCAGTGTTCAGGGAGTCTGGTGTCATGACCTACCCGTTGTGTTTATCATGCTTTTGGGGGTGGTGGATGTTGCAGCGAAGATATTGGGGGTGCTGCCAGCTGTCAGGCCAGAGGAGGCGTTGGCACTGCCCACTGTGTTTACTACCAGACTTCCGGGGGGCGGCTTCTTCACTGGCATTACCACACTCCTAGAGGACACACACACACACACACACACACACACACACACACACACACACACACACACACACACACACACACACACACACACACACACACACACACACACACACACACGCTTTATTTGCATCAAATTCATGTAACTAGAAGTTCGGGCCGCTGCGCGGCCCTCACATCTAGCGTCCGCGCGACGTCGCACTGTGTAGGTGTGTACATGTAGTGTGCAAGGAAGTAGTAGTGTTGAGTAATGTGATTGAGGCAAGAGAAGTATTGGGTATGAATGTAGGCGGGTTGTTGTTGATTGAAATGAGATTGCATTGTTTGTTAGATAGCATGGTTTATTGGCATGGTGTGATGTCGGACAGTGTTGGTGGCAACATGTAAATGTGAGAAAGGCAAAATAGCAGTGAAATGAAATGACATCCAGAATAACATTAACAGTGAAGCATTAATCAGGAGCAGGTGTACAGTATGTTGCATTGGGGGGAGAATACAAACAAAGGCAATGGCAATTATGTTGAAGAATGAAGGTCATTTGTCACTATGCAATCAGGGAGTAGCAGCACATGCAAAGTGTTTGAATGAGCATGTTTGGATTAATAAAAGAGTTCGGGATAAACAACGTTGTCAGTAATTCCCTCATCATTGTTCACAATGAAAACTTTGACGGCGCTGGCTCTCTTTCCCCTGGAGAAGGCTGTGTAGAGTTGGCCATGAGCGAACACAGGTTGAGGCAAGTAGATGCCAACTCGTTCGTTCTCTTGCCCCTGCCCCTTATTGATGGTAACAGAGAAAGCTAAGCGGATAGGGAACTGTCGTCTGATGAAGGTGAAGGGAAGCTCCTCATCTCTGTCATAGTGAGGTATCCTTGGGAGGAAGATTTTTTCACCCCTGTTTGTGCCAGCTGCAATCTCACACTCAATGATTTTGTCCATCATCTGCAGTACCACCATTCTGGTGCCATTCTTGAGAGTGCGGTCGGGACCTGCTTGCAGGTTTCTCAGCAGCATGACTGGGGCTCCTACTTTCAACTTGAGGTTATGATCAGGCATTCCAGAGGGTGTCAGTGAATTGAGGAATTCCACAGGCATGGAGTCCTTGTGGTCGTCCTCCAGAATTGTGTCGGCTGAAAAGTAGACTCTCTGTTCTGTAGGGAAGTCTGCCAGGCATATTGTTGATTTCTCTAATGTCATTATTCAGAGGAGTGTATACAGTGCCATTGAGAAGGTTGTCTTTGTTGACACATCCAGTTTGCAAGTCAGGAAAGGTGAATGAAATGAGAGTTTGGAGATCGTGAACCAAGTGGTGGGGTTAAATGCGGACCTGCCATTCTGTGTCCTCCTCGTGTGGGAGTGTTCCTTCCCCTAATGCAAGGAGATAGTGGGAGAAATCCTTCTCTGCTGCGTGTGTTCTCATGTTGAGGTTTAGCTTGTGGTGTTTCATGTGAGGATAGAGTGTTGACATCTGGATGCATGCTGAAACTATCTGGGGCCTGCCTGCTCTTTTGATAACGGGGAGGGTTTGCCTTGGGTCTCCACCCAGGAGGACAGTTTTGCCACCCCAAGGCTGCTGTGAGTGCATGAGATCCCTCAGTGTTCTTTCCACACACTCGACGTTAAAGCGGTCAACACTGAAAATCTCGTCCCAGATGATTAAGTTGCTGTCTTTAATGAGCTTGGCCAGATTGGACTCTGCGTTGATGGCACAGACAGAGTCTTGGAAAATGGGGATTGGGATCTTAAATCGTGAATGAGCGGTCCTACCACCCTCCAGGTTCTGTGCTGCCAAGCCTGTGCTGCCCACACACAGCACAATGCCATGCTCTGCGCGTATCGTAGCAGCAATGACCTTAAAGGTAAAGGTTTTGCCATATCCTGCAGGGGAGTTGAGAATGAACTGGCGTGTGATGGTTTCTTCTTGTGGGGCATGCACTGCCTGATAGACGGATTCGCAGAGTGCCATTTGTTCCGCAGTGAGCTTAGGAGCAAGCGACTGTACAATTTGTTGTTGCTGTGTTATGTTGAATTTTTCAGATCTGAAGATTTGTGTCAGCCTTTCCTGCGCAGTTAGTGGTCTTGGCTGTGGCATGTCATTGTAGTTGGATAGACCGCTGCCCATTTGTGAGAGTTCATCATCAATTGCAAGCAGTAGCTGATTTTGTATGAATGTTGTGTCTACTGCGTCTGTGGGGCACCTTTGTGCAGTGGCCTCCGCATGGAGAAAGTCTTCACTGAGCTCTGCAAAGAATCTGTCATACAGATGTTTGGGCTCTGATGGGTGACAGTAGTGGAGGATGATGGCAAAGGTTTCGCGGACTTTCCTTGGAGATGCGTAGCGTGACACCTCATGCATGGCGGTAATCCATTCTAGATCGTCCTGAAGCAAGCCCATGGCTAGAGCTGTGTCTTTGAAAGTGTCATAGTGGTTGCCATCATGTACCTTAAGGTCCTCATAGGTCTGTGGTCCTCTGATATGTGCTAGGAGCAGTTTCAAGTAGAATCTTTCTCCTTGGAGCACGGATACATTGGACATTCTTCCTATTGTACGTGGAATTTCCCTGTCCTTGGGTGCGTGGACTCTTTTATTCCACATGTGGGCCTTCCATGTGTAGTGTTCGGGAATCTGCATGTATAGATATTGCCTTGCTTCAGGGTCCTGGCTGTTTAGTTCGAAGAAAGCAAGCAATGTAGTGGGTTTGGCTGCTGCTATGGCCTCCTGTGCATGGCCTTCTCTGAAGACTATGCTCTGCTGGCCGTCTGTGTGGATGGCGAGATTGGTGACAGCAGGGAGTCTGTCCTGGATCTTGTACTCCATAGTCCTCCAGTGTGCATCATGAGCATCAATGGTTCTGGCATTGATGAATTTGGCAACAACACGTGGACGTGTGTGGCATTGGTAGCGTCGCTGAGGACACTGGCATTGGCCAGGGCATCCAGGTCCTTTATAGTGATGGCTGTGCCCCTGTCATTATGGTGATGTCAGATAGTGTCAGACATCTCCATATATGGAGCTGCCTATATCAGTTATGCCCAAATATGGGACCGTGATGGCTGTGCCCCTGTCATTATGGTGATGTCAGATAGTGTCAGACATCTCCATATATGGAGCTGCCTATATCAGTTATGCCCAAATATGTGGGTTCTCTGATGTCAGACCAAAATAAGCACCCGGAAGTGAATTTCGCGCTGGGGAAGAGATTTGCATAGTATTGGGGCATAATGCGTTTCATATTTATTGTACATCATGGAAGTAGAGTAACGGTATGGGAAGCAGCCGGTTCAGAGGCAGAATATTGAGGAATTTTGGGGTAAAATGTGGAGTTAGTTGGGCCATGTGTGTGCGTGGAGACCGCGCACACACACATGTGTAGCCCCATGAGTTTGGCCGTCAATTATAGGTGCAAGATTATACTTGCACAGGATTTCAATATTTTAGTGCTTCGACTCAGTTTAAATACATTTAAGTTAAGACAGGTCATTTGCAACGAATTAGTGCACAGACTGAGCAGAATCTTCCAGTTTCTTGGCCCCTTTATTTTATTGACTGAAAGTCTGTGATCCGTACATTCCCAAGAACTCTGAAATGATCATTAAGGGCATTGAGAGCATTGAGGTCAATTCCAGTTCGGTGTGACTGCGCCCTGAAGGGATAATATTTGGTCAGATAATATTTGGGCAGAAGGTATGCTACTTACAGTTTTTTTTGATTGAATGAATATTTTATTAGGCAAAAAAAAAAATGTAAAACAACACATTTACATTTAAAATACTTTGTCTAACAGGTCCGTTCATAAAAGTCCTTGCGGACTTGTTTCCAATGAGGGCCTTGGTATTCAATTCATAGACAGTTTATTGGTCAAATGGGTGATTTACTTAAAAGATACGCTCTAATATCTGTGGCTCAGAACAACACCAGGGGCTTTCTGAATACTGAGAGAAATCTTTTGAGTGACCAATGACCATACATCATTAACTACACCATGTACAGTTGTGGACAAAAGTATTGGCACCCTTGCATTTTTGGTACCGTAGCCAACCTCCATGGAAGAGGCCGCAAGAGAAGTATTGACCAAAGATTGCAGCGAAGGATTGTACAAATTGTGGAGGAAGGACCTCGGACAACTGCAAAACAGATTCTAGCTGACCTTCAAACACAAGGTACAACTTTTTCAACTCGCACCATCCGTCACCAACTCAATGGAAGGGGACTCTATGGTAGGAGACCCAGGAGGACCCCACTACTGAAAGAGAGACACTACTGAAAGAGAGACAGAGTGAGAGTGCTAAAACACACCTGAACAAGGCAAAATCCTTCTGGGAAAATGTCCTGTGGACAGATGAGACCAAATTAGAGCTTTCTGGTCTCATCTGTCCACAAGACATTTTCACAAGAACTATATGTCCTGAAGAAGGTCTGAACAGGCCGAAACGTTGACGAGCAATAAAATATCAAGCGGAGCTTTTTGCAACTTCACCAGTGTGCAGACTTTTTTTTTATGTGTAGTTACCTTGCCATGATGTAACTCCAAAGGTGAACAAGAAATCAATAATAATTGTTCTATTGATTAGAAATGGATAATTCTAAATACTCCTCAATGACTTAAATTGCACGCTGAAACAGCTCTCAAAGTTACTCATTTAACATGTAAACAAATGTAAACAAAGTTGATTCGGACAATATAGAACATCACCAAACCCAGAACTTTTTTTTTTTTCTTTTCATAAAAATGTTAACTTCCTGTTGATTTCACTATTTTTATTAGGAAGAAAACCCGGACTGGATCCGGATCTTCAAATAGTAAAATCAACAGGAAGTTGACATTTTTATAAATAAAAAAAAAACAGTACTGGATTTGGTGACTTTGAGTCTAATTGAATTTCTAATCAAATAATTATTTTTGATTTTTTTGTGAGTTACATCATGGCAAGGTAACTACACAACCCAAACCTCTACCAAAGTGGTCTTGCCCTTTAAACTGGCTAGGTTGTGTATACATGTATATGTATGTTTCTGTTATTGTGAAGAGCATAGTTTGGGACAGGAATGTTAAATTCTGATTACAATGCACCGCCTAAAGAAGTGGTGCAGAACGTGTGGGACCCAAAGTTAGAGATATCTATTGGGTCACATAATGTTTAATTTATACACTGTACACATTATTTGAGCACATACTGTACTCAAGAACACGGCACTACTGGGTGGTGTTAAGGCTCTGAATTAGTCTTGGGTGTGTTTAGGGTGTTACATTATTAACCAATCAGACTGTCTATTCCCATGCCCTTTAAGAGAAGCTGCACTTCAGCGAGGCGCACTTGGAATTTAGAAAACAAATTGGAAGAGAAGCAAACAATTTTCTGCCGTGGAAAAATGTAAGTGTGGGACCATCTAGCAGTAAACGCATATATATCTTGACATATAATCACTCGCTCATTCTCTGTTATGATCTTCTTTATTTCAACCACCAATTAGTCCTGTCTTTGTGTCATAGCTCTATGGATATTATTAACGACCGTTAACTGCTGTCCATTGAGCAGAGCCAGATAAAGAAAGCCAGGACGCAATGGTACACGATATTCTTACACAATGAGATATTAAGAGATATTCTATCAGTTATAAACTGTAGAATAAATGCATACATTTGAATCCCTTTCTCTCTCCCTCCCTCTCCCCTCACGTCTAGTCTCTGTGCAAAGAAAAACACACTTACCCAATGCAATATCATTGATAATCTGGTCCAGATCATAATACATTTCTTTAACCTTAATGTGGAGTCCATCAGAAATGTGTTATTGTATGATTTCAAATGGATTTTGATTGAAAGGGGTGGATCAGATGCCATACTGCTTGGTCATAATTCACGTCTTCCTCCTGGACGCTTAAATAGCTCCTTGTGTCCAATAGACATCCGTCTATAATATCTTGACATATCAACGTAATATTTTCATGCTCATTCTTAGTTGGGTTATTATTATTATTTTTTTTAAAAGATATTTTTGGGGCTTTTTGCATTTTGTTGATAGATGACAGTAGACTGACAGGAAATGGGGAGAGAGATGGGGGGGTGACACGCAGCAAAGGTCGTCGGGATCGGGAGTCGAACCCGCGACACGCTGTCAGGCTGGCATTGCAGCCTAGGGTGCCTGGACCGCCACGCTGCGGCCCAGGCCAGTTGGGTTATTTTTTAAACTGCATATAAAGGCATGAAAGAGACGTAGCGGTAAATTGCGCTGCGCGTTGGGAGCCCCTTTTGGATCTTGTCAATATCATATTAATGATGGCCTCACTGTATACAGAGACAGAGAATGCTCCTCATGCGCTGCATGAATACTACGTAAAGATCGTTTGCGTTCTGCGCTAAAACCAGCTTTTGGCTGGTCTAAATGCAAAAGCGCAAATTGCATGTAGCTCTGGACATAAGATAGTAGCTCCGATTGCACCAGATCACACTTTGTTTTAGGGCACACACACCCAGGTGCTAAATAGGTGCATGATCATTTGATATTTAGATAACAGGGGCTCAAGCGTATAAAGGACACCAGCACCATTCAGAATATAGGATTAACATGTGCGCTTCCACTAGCACTGCATTGCGCTGAGCGGAAAATAGGGCCTGAGTAATTCCTATGTTTGTAAATGGAATTTGCTGATCATGTGTATTGGTATGTGTTACATGCATATTGTATGTTTACATGTTTTTAAAAGCAGGTGTTAAGAGCAATTTTACATAAATGAACAGATCTCTTGCACACCTACAAATCAGCAGGTGCGTCAGGGAAGACCAAGGGTCGACAAGACGACAACGTAGAAGAAAAGACTCCCGCACACCATCTTCCTCACTTGCAAATAAAAATGTAATAGGAATCACAATGTTTCTGTCTAGAGACCTTCATCAAGTTACCTTAACCTGGTAAGATAACCTGATAACCTGATGAAGGTCTCCGGACTAAAACGTTGTGATTCCCATTAAATTATTACTTGCATGAAGGTCTCCAGATGAAAACATTGTGATTCTCATTAAATTATTATTTGTGAGAAAGCTGTTGTGCAAGGGTCTTTTCTTCTAAGAGCAACTTTACAAAAACAGTCAGCAGATAGGCTCAAGAAGACCTTGTTTTGTCCTGAGTGCACTGATAAAGCAAACTCAAGTGTTTTGACTAAATCAAAACAATCTTTTTTTCTTTCTTTTTTTTTAGTGCACAAATGCTTATCTCTATTGACAGTTAATACATATTTTCTCCCGTTTCTGGCCTGGCAAGCACACCAGTTTTCCCCAACTGTGACTCATTGATGAAGCCTTGAAAAACAGTAAACCTAAGAAAGAATTGTCTATGCTTTTTGTTATTAATTGTCTGTTAATCTCAGTAACTTGTCTTTATATTAAACTTTTGATTTCCATAATTAAAAACATGTCTCTTCTCAGTTGACAAATCATTGTCAATTAGTAATCATAAATAAATACTACATTGAGTTGGTTCGCGCCAAGCATGAATCAATATTTGTTATTCCCTGCTGAAAACCCTTACCTACAGTTATACAGTAGTATGTTCTGGCCACAGTGCCAGTGTAATATACAATCAGCAAATACCCAAACCTCTCAGTTACATCCACAATATTCAGCCAGTGCGTCAGCACATGTAAAGAGTTTGAGAATCCATCTATTATACCTCGGGCAGATTTTATACTTATCCACTTGAGAGTAATGATTAGATTTATTAATGCATTTAATGGGTAAGGAGGAGAAAACAGAGCCTATCCTGTGATGATCAAAAGCTAGCAGGGCAGCTTCTTTAAACAGACTGTGGATGCAGCTCTCAGGCCCTGCCAACATGAGTATGCCCAGACCTGGGTCAGGACCTGAAGAAAGGTAAACATCCTGCCCTGCTACTCCATCTCTCAACATCGCACACACCTATAAACCCCACACACACACACACACACACACACACACACACACACACACACACACAAAATATGCCTCCATGAGCACACATACAGAAGAGAGGAATGCATAGGCTAAGGTAAATAAACCTCCGGGCCAGCAAGCCGCCATATTGGAGCCACTTTCTCTTTAACAGCTTCGTTTTACTCTGAATAGTGAAAAAAGACAATCTACAAGCTTTTTTGGGGCAACATTTTGAATTTCCTCTAAGAGTTTCTCCTATAATGACAAGCCCAAGGTAGGGACGCCAGGTTGAAATTGGTTAAGTCAAGCTTATACTCCGTAGTACTGTACAACGTTGTCGCATGCTGACAAAAACTGATTTTAAAAGTTTGTTAGCTTGACAATAACGTTTCTTGTCGGCAAGGGATAGCGTGGTGCAACGGTGTATAAATGATGCTTTACGTGTGCTCCTGCCACTGTTGGCCCTCGATCCCCTGCCCTCCGCGCCACTCTGCGTTTGACGACTTGTCAAACATCCCACATTGTAATGAGAGACTCTCCAGGAGTTACTTGACAAACATCCACTTCTACACGGCTACCGTATGTGTTCATATCAACAGGGGCATGGTTCACTGAGCACGAGATCCAAGACACAATTCTGTCTGACATCTGGTCAATGCACAGACACACAACTAACTGCATCTGGCTTTTGTTGTTTATGACAATATACATGCATTATTCGAGTGCTGTACATATTTGCATGATATGGCTCATGTGGTTTTTATCTTCCTGCAAACCTTTGGAGGAAGGTTAATGCTGATGGGAACGGGGTCTGAGCTAATTAAAATGGCAGTATACGGCACGAATAATAACTTGTTAACCCATTAAGAGGGCTAAAATTAGCTGGGTACTTTTCCCTTTTATTTATAGAAGCTAAAAAACATCACATGGTGGTAAAAGAGAGAAAGGGGGAGGGCACAGGAATGAAAGATGTAAATAAAATCTGGTGGCGTCTTGAAAGGAGAGTTCAACTTGTGACCTCTCATAATGGTCGAGGGGAGCACAAATGCTATATTGAGCCAAGCAGACCCCTTGTCGTCCACGTGCAATCTGATTGGCCGAGGATTAAAGATGATACAGTGCAGTTGGGGCTGCTCGACAGGAAATAGAAGGAAATCTCGTCTTTATCAGGGGCCGCAGTTTGGCTCTGGGGTTTGTGAAGATGCCAGATAGTGTCTTCTCCAATCTCCTGCAGTAAGTCTGGATGACACAGGCCAGAGCTCGGCTCTGTCACAAGCTAAGCTTCCTGTCATCCTGTTCCCCAACAAAACTACTACACACCTGATACATAACAGAGTCAAACTGTCTAAAGCCCAGTTTATATTTATATTTTAACAATGCTCACCTACATTTTTCCAACTGAAAAACTACGCGAAAAGCGTGTTTTTCAGGGACAGTGTTGAACGATCGACAATAAATTAGGCTTTATGCTGCTATTACTGTATGCATCCTTAGATCATCAAATAGATGTGAAAGTGTGTTTTATTCTAAGAGGAAAGAACTTGACCTGGACCAGAATATTGTTGCAAAACTGGGGAAAAAACTTCTGGTATGTCCAAAACCGTTACTTTTCAGAAAAGAAAAAAAAGAAAGAACCGGAGTTCCAATGGATTAATGTAGTTATTATTTAGTCACAAGCTCACAAGCTAGTCACAAGCTCTTACTTTTCATTGCTTAAATTAAATATTTATAAAAGCCACAGACAGAGTTAACCACTGTAAACCTGGCGTCCCTACTTTGGGCATTTAATTAATGGCTGTATCATTTTCAAAAACCTTTCAATGCAACACGTTGTGAGCTTGTAGACTGGCTGTTTTTGCTACTTTTGCATGACACTATCATATGATGAAGAATAAAATAGGCCATTATCGTATGAAAAAACATGATGAAATATGGAGATACAGTACTATACAAGGTGTCTGACGATATGTGTCCTGACATGTTTTGGTACCATGATCCACATGGCCTGTTTATTCCGTTACTATCGGATTCCGTTACTACTAAGTAATGGAATCTCCCCAAAAATAATAAATGTACCATTTAACAAAAAATATACACATATTTTGAGGTATTCTCTGTGGGTAAAAATACAACAAACCCATTCTTTCATCAAGTTTCTGCTTTGATTGTTAGCGGGATAGATATAGAAGACTTATTAAAATTTCATAGATCAAAATCAACTCAATCTCATCTCAGAAACTCACAGGAGGGCGAGAAAGATAAAGACAGATGGGTAAGGCACAGAGAAAGAGAAAGCAAGAGAGAGGTGCTTGTTAAAATATTAATATCTCCAGAGATATAACTGTGTTGCAAAGAACACTGATGACAAGTATCATTTATTCAGTAGAGGTGCGTTGCTGCTTTGCTCTGTGAGATCTCATTGACAGATATCATAACTTCACTGGCACGTTTATAATAATATTCTTGGAATGGAGCTTCTCTTTAATCTTCTTCCTCCCAACCTCATCCTTTGCTCTCATTATCCGGCAGAGGCACGCCTGCTTATGTGCTGGCATACAGTAGTTAAGTTAGGCCATTACATTAGATGGATACAGGATGTTGATAAAACATGAAGCGCTTTCTATGAATAATTAATTTACTGAGTGCTCATGAATGATGTATAGATTATCTAACATATTTTATTAATAGGATTGTCTTAATTGACTTGCGGAGAATAAAGCGAGGATTAATCCAAGAATGAATATTAATGAGTTCCACTGCTGTGAGAGATGACTGCAGTGCAAAGAGTAACCAAAGAAATGGATGCTATATTCATCCAACAGACAGAACCTAATCTAATAGTCCTTTATTCAGAAACATAAGAACAGATCCAGAGAAAATCTACTTAACTTCCGCCCGCAAATTTAATTAAAGTAAAATTACCAGTGGCTTCTGTCATGTGTAAGATCAAATATGCGAGGCTGAACAATATCATGAGAGAGCGAATGTGTGGACATTTAGCGAGGAGAAATTAAAAGGCAGGAAGTGGAGGATTATTCAAATTTGTCATACTGTAGTCCCATCTGCTCAAATGAAAACCTGACCGTTGATGAGTAATTGAAAACTCATTCACCTCTGTGAATGTCTCTGATGGAGAGAGGCCCTGTAGGGACCCAGCCTTGTGCTCCCCTACTCTAAGCCAGTATAACACCCCCCCCCCCCCCCCCCCCCCCCTTTTGCCTCTCTTTTTCTTTTTTGATGTTGTCACTCCCAATCTATAGCCTCCCTGACAGACAAATGAAAGGCCTGTCCGTGGCTGGCAGCTCATTTCACTGGCAGGTGGCAAACAATTAGACACGGCAAATAGAGGCTGGAGGGGGAAATGACATGAAAGCATGAGACAAAGTTGTATACGTGGTCCTGGATGGCTTGTGTGTGAAAGCATTTCAAAAATAATACACTTTGCCGCGGCGACTCATTTCAGACTGCCAGCTCCCATTATGGCCGTGAGTGGTGAAGGTGACAGGGCCGCGCGGCGTCGTGGCGTGAGGGGCACTTCTGTTTAATCTGTCATCAACACACTGGAGACCCTCTCTTTCCATCCTTCCCTGCTATTCATCCGCTCCACCTCAGCGCTGCAGCAGCAGCATACATTATAGAAAAGGGAGGGCCCATTGTTCCTCCTGACTCACTCTGTCCTCCACCGTATCCCCTGGGGGATCGGCAGTGACTGCATACACACGTGCACACCTGTGTGTACTCACACTCATAAGCATTGCACACTTACGTATACGCACGTGTGCACACTCACACCCGCGCGCACGCACACACACACACACACACACACACACACACACACACACACACACGACATACTGTATGGGAGACTGTGGGTTGAGCCAAAAAAACACTTGAAACCTTTACAGAGGGAAGTTTGATTTTCAAAACCATCAACCATTGTGGGAGATAAGGATCCGAGGGAGCTGAAGCTTGAAATCCAGGCAGCAGCGGCTTTGTAAACTTCCAAATCCAGACAGATTGCTGTGTGGTGTTATCACACGCAGGAATGTAAATAAACCACTGCAGTGCCACAGTGCTTCAGAGAGCTTTTCAAACACAGGCATTCCTTGCCATGGGGGGGACGAATACAATGCAAGGGGTCTGAAATGAATAATGCGCTGCCTGTTACTTAAAAACCATTTGCGTTCGCCTAAACTACTAAGACAAACGTAGGGGATTAACATCAGCATGCTAAGGTTGCTTGAGCGATGACACGCATGGCCTCTATGGCATGAAATGTAAGCTAGCCATCAACGCAGCAATACAGGGCCCTGTGGATGAAATAGTCAAACATGTTGTCAAACATTTGATATACAACTGAAAGAAAATGTTCATGTTTATGTTATGTAACACACAAACACATTAAACACGCAAACACATTAACTATCACGTGATATTTGTCGAGAGAGGTTATCTGCTATTTGACCAGGTGAGAGAGAACTTAAAACACGTTAACTTGTGTATTTCTACCCAACTAACCCTCAACTTAATCAGAAGGCATTTTTTTTATCAGTGCACAGCAAAATTCTGAGGGTTAATTTCACTCTGAATTTTTACACTGAGTTACATTACTGCAATACTTAAGGTTTTGTTTTGTGGAGTCATATTTAGCAAGTGATTCATTATTTTTAATTCCTATAATGGTGTCTGCATGGGCTCCATAAGTATTCTTCTCACAGTGGCCATTTTTGTCTTACGTCATACTCGCGTGTGTGGTTAAAAAACATTTAAAAAAGGTGAATGCACCATCAGTCTTCAGCATGGAAAACATCAACTGAAATTCACAGCTACACAGTAGTACAAGGTTTTCCATGAGCTATTGCACAGCGGGTTCCGTTACCTCACCTGTCAAAGGACTGGAACTGCATGGGAGGCATGGTATGAGCCTGGGGGTTGGCAGAAAGGTCTGGGTAGGACACAGCTTCAAGCCCAGCCTCCATCACCTCCATGGGTGCAGCCACCAGGCTCTTCAGGATCTCCTTGACGTTGATGCCCTTGTTTGACTGGCTAATGCTGGAAATAGAAGAGGGAGGCTTGAGTGTCTCCACTCCAGGGGACTCGGACGCCAGACTCTCCTGGGATTTCTTCACCTCCGAGGAAAGCGTGGACAGCAGCTCGCTCATGGCGTCTGACCCGCCTGCGCCTTGGTCTAGGTCAGAACCGTTCAGGACGCTGGCCACGTGCTCCTCGCCTATACCGGAGTCTGTGTGAGGTAGGGAGTCCTCCATGTGGAGGTCTTCAAACCCAGTGGCATGGTCCTTGCTGCCGTCAAACCCCAGGGGGTTCTCTGTACACAGACAAGTGTGTGTTTGTGTGCAAACATGCGCACACACAGAAACAAGATCACATTATAGTCCAGTGCAACAGAATATTAGCACAATATCTCAGTGGTTCTCAACCTTTTCAAGTCACGGACCCCCATCTGAAAAGGTTTTGCAAGGGACCCCCAGAAGAGAAGAGTTATGTTAAAAAATAATATAAATGATTCAGAATTTTCCAAACATTTTCATTATTTGCCAGTAGATGTACAAGCTCGCAGCGCGACACAAAGTGACGTGCTGTGAACTTGTAGATATGGCATTTTTTAATAGCCAACGTATAAATGGATAAATTGTGATGCTATATTAACACATTTTGCTGGGGACTCCCTGGAACCCCCCCATAGACCCCTGGGGTTCCCCGGACCCCACTTTGAGAACCACTGCAATATCTTATCACAACATTTATTTAATTTACAATATGGGAAGAATGTGTCTATAATAAACTCACCACATCACAACTATTAATCACTGATGCTCTCTATTGTCCGTCCATGTCCACTAAATCAAGTTAATGGAACTTGCCAAGAGCAGTAAGCAGGATTTAACACCAGATGAGATAAGTCAATAGGAATAACAGCTGAAGCACGGAACACCAGTCAGTGCTAAATTACACTCCCAACATTGGGATGTATTTGGACTGTGAAGAACGACCTGCATTCATCTTTACATCACTCCTTTCAGAGAAATCTATGATCCTGTGGTGCGATAAACACTTCTTACCACTTCAATCTGTCTAAATCTACAGGAATGATATCTATGCAATGCCACCTTTTATTTTATTTATTTATGTATTTATTTAATATATATATACACACATATATATATATATATATATATACATACACACACACACACACGTGTGTGTGTGTGTGTGTGTGTGTGTGTGTGTGTGTGTGTGTATGTGTGTGTGTGTGTGTGTGTGTGTGTGTGTGTGTGTGTGTGTGTGTGTGTGTGTGTGTGTGTGTGTGTGTGTGTGTGTGTGTGTGTGTGTGTGTGTGTGTGTGTGTGTGTGTATGCATGTATGTACAGATGTGCCACTTCAAAACTTCACACTGTTCTTTCCCTGAAAGTGCCCTGAAAATGCATTTTTTCCTCCCTGTTCTGCCCTTAAAAATTCACTGTTTTGCCCCTGAAAAGAAGTTGTCACTACACACCCCCGTTTTTCCCTTCAACAGACATCCATATACATGAGAACAAAAGAATGTGTGTTGAAGAAGGTGTCAGACTCATTATGAGGCGAAAGGTGATTTGAAGAGGTCCTTGACCAGTTGCGCAAATTAATTAGCATCATAAAATCAGTGATCATCAAAATAATTCAGCATTTTAAATGCCCTTCTTTGTCCCTCTTATTGCCCTGGGAATCCCCTGAAAATTTACTGTCTTGGCGATGGCAGGACATTTGAAGTTTTGAAATGGCACATCTGTATATATGTATGTACATAACATGTGTGTGTGTGTGTGTGTGTGTGTGTGTGTGTGTGTGTGTGTGTGTGTGTGTGTGTGTGTGTGTGTGTGTGTGTGTGTGTGTGTGTGTGCGTGTGCGTGTGTGTGATAAGTAGCTTATACAATTTGTACTCATCCAATATCCTGATGAGAAGCGCAAAAAAAGAAAAATGCATTTCCTATATGAAAGGCAAGGGGAGCCAATACATCAACATAAGTGACATTCTCTTATTGCTTTGTTTACTTGAGGGACCAAAAACAGCCCAATAAGAACGTGGTTGGTTCTGCTCGCTAGTTGCAGATGTTTCCAGCCTTCCTGATTCTGACCCAGTTGTTTCCCAGATGCTGGGCCAGCCTCATTAATATTCATCACATGCCCCCTAACGAGGTCAGCGGGGCCTGATTTAGCCAGAGAAGACGCCTGGCTTTCTGGTCCATCACAGACAATCGTCTGCCACATGCCGTCTGGAAAATTCCCCCATTTTCTGGTGAAATTTATGAGGGCGGCAGTGTGCCTCTCTCCTCCCAGCAACCTCTATGATCCCATTCTCCTCTGGTGGATTGCTTGCCTAATGGGCACTGACAGATGGGGCTGAAAATAGCAGGCCTGGCTCCACTGCCCCAAAAATCCACAGTAGTGGGCCAGCATACTGCTGCTTTTCCTCTCTCCCTCACTCTAAACTTCTCACTCGTCATCTTCTACTCCATCCCCAAAAAAAACACCCCCATCCCCACCCGCCTACCCCCGCCTGTACACCCCTGCCTGTATCCTCTGTTTCAGCTTCCAGGCTGATTTCCTTGTGGCCTTTCTTCTCTTCCTGTTTTCTTTCCTTTTTTTCCCCGACTCAGCTCACTTTTAGTGTGAATGAAAGCTGATACTATGCTGCTCATTCATGCATCCAAAAGAAAGTTGACAATGCAGTGAGAGGTTTGACGTGCTTTTATGTAGAGAACAATTGATTTCCTTTCTTCTGACTCATAATGAATGATTTATGACTTGATGCATATATTACCTTTCCTATCACTGGTGATACTGCTACAACTTTTGTAACTTTCCAGACCCTTTACTTCCACATTAAATTCTATGCGGTGCAGTTCGCGCGCACATGAATAAATCATAGAAATGTCACTGCAGTGCACTGAGACTAACAAACTATCCTGACCTGAAGTCATGACAGTGAACTTAGCAGCAGTGATATTCAACCCCTCAAATGTTCGCTCACTGTCTCTCTAGCTGAGCGAGGTTTTGCAGCCGTGTACCGACCCCAAACTCTTTTAATTGGTTGAGATCTGCACCCTGTGTGAAACTTGTTCATGCAATACAGCGATTATGATTACAACATGGATGAGAAAACGTTTAATACGACAACGGCTTCATTAAGAGTTAATAAACTGGAAGTTCAAATCAAATGGAATAGTGGGCGAGCAATACAGTAGCTTCTTTAGCTGCGCCCTCACTTTTTCTGAAACATTTCATATCTATATTTCAGACAGTATAGTGAGACCCTCATCTAGTGGTTATGTTTACTGAAGGAAGGGACTGGGTCTCACTTATTTAAGGGAGACCTGTCTATGCGTGTGTGTGTGTGTGTGTGTGTGTGTGTGTGTGTGTGTGTGTGTGTGTGTGTGTGTGTGTGTGTGTGTGTGTGTGTGTGTGTGTGTGTGTGTGTGTGTGTGTGTGTGTGTGTGTGTGTGTGTGTGTGTGTGTGTGTGTGTGTGTGTGTGTGTGTGCGTGCGTGCGTGCGTGCGTGCGTGCGTGCGTGCGTGCGTGCGTGCGTGCGTGCGTGCGTGTGTGTGTGTGTGTGTGCGTGCGTGTGCATCTGTGTATGTGTGTTTGCGGATGCATATGGAGACAATGTCTAAAGGAGACCTGCGTGTGTGTATGCAACCTTGATGCAGCTGAGGTATTCATCTTCACAGAGGAGTTGTTTTCGCCCCTGGTTAATGTGATTGGTGCAGACTAGTCTTGTAGCAGTGATTGTAAATCTACAAGTTTACATTGTGAACTTGTAAATTCACTATTATGCTTTACTATAAATCTGCTATTTTCGATGCACGACACCGCCACATAGCTAAGAACTAGAAAAAGTGCTCCTTGGAGCACAGGTCTCCGCCAGGTCAGGTAGGTTATTGTGGGGCAGCAATGTTCGGAATTAGCCAATCAGGATGGAATATGAAAAATCGGACGGAACCATCTTGATCACTTGACTATAGAGACAATGGGTACTGATTTGCATGATGATTGAATTTGTAGGAGTAATATAAACAAGAAAAGTGTTGCAAAATCGGCCTCCTGGTGGCGCTATAATAGGGCAATGTTAAAAGGGTGGCATTTGTTCTTCAATGTAGTGCGAATGTGCGTGCAAAGTGTCACCGCAATCGGACGCTGCATTCATGATTTGTGGCATTTTGTTCAAAACGGGCCACTCCTGCAAACTTTAGATGTCAATGTTAGCCAATCAGGATGGAATATGAAAAATGTAAAAGATCCATTGTGATCACATGACTATAGAGATCATGTGTACCGATTTGCGTGACATTTGGATAAATTCTGAAGGCTTAATATCAAAAAATGTGTTTTACATAAGTTGGCCTCCTGGTGGCGCTATGAAAGGCAAATGTGAAAAATGCACGGCAGTTGTTTTTCCTTGGCCTCTAGGGAGTGTGCGTGCAAAGTTTGATAGAGATCGGTGCAGTTATAGTTAAAAACACAAATCAGCCTTTTATAGCGCCACCATGAGGCTGATTTGAACATTTTCAAGTGCCATGTCTTCCTCGGCTTAGTGGGAATGTGCGTCTGAAATCTCACGGAAATCGCAAGCTGCGTTCATGATTTGAGGCATTTTGTTGAAAACGGAGCAATCCTGCAAACTTTGGAAGCCAACCTTAGCCAATCAGGATGAAATATGGAAAATTGGACAGATCCGTGTTGATCACATGACTATAGAGATACTGTGTACTGATTTGCGTGATGTTTGGATAAAATCTGTAGGAGTACTGTCAACAGTTTTGCAAAAAGCGGCCTCCTGGTGGCGCTATAAAAGGCCCATTTGAAAAATTTGGGGCAGAGGTTTTGCTCTGGCATCCAGGGAGTGTGTGTGCACAGTTTCGCTGCGATCAAGCCAACGGTGCCAGAGATTAGCTGTACACAAAATGACAGAATGACGGACACACGGACACACGGACACACACACGGACAGGGGGTAAAACATACTCTCTCGCCAGCCTTTCGGCCTGGCGGAGACAATAATGGGGCTTTAAGCGCAAACAGTGAGGCACCTGTACTGGTCGGTGAGTTGATCTCCTGCCGCATGCTCCGGCCTGAATGGTAGCTTATCCTTGCGGTCTCGCGTTGGGGTTCCAGGATGTCCCGATACTTGGAGACCATGAGGACAGAGATGAAGTACACCACAGCAAGAGCCAGGAACTGAGCTTGCTTGCTGTCATCCTATAGAAGAAGAAGAACCACATAACAGTCTATAGGACATAGCAGACAAGCACAGTTGCAAATATAGATTCATTGAATGACAGTCACAATCAAAACACAGCCAGCAATCCCTTATATTATTTCTAATCGCTTCCTATCTGTGAAGGTGAGCTGTGCCTCCACACAAATCCATAGGTTGTGGGCTTGTGTTCAGTGAAAGCACTTCAGTCAACAAGGGCATCTTCAGTTCTTCCATTGTTGACTGCATTTAAACTGTTCATTGAACACCTGGTTGCCTGCCAAGACATATTTTTTTGATTCACTCAACCTTCAGGGGGAGTCATTGTCTCACACATTTGACTGCTTTATTAATCAACTTAAAACATTACAATATAGATTATTAGTTCATCGAGCAATACAGAATAGTTCACATGACTTACTAATTGATATAAGGATATAGACAGTCTTCCAGTTAAAGCAGAAATGGAGCAATACTTTTGAAAGTCGCTAGGCTTTGCTCTAAGAGAGGTCTGACAACTAGCCTGTGTACATGTCCTAAGCTGCCAAAAACAAAAGTGTTGACACTTATAACCCAACCCGCTGATTATTTCTTTCAGCTTGTGATACTTTATTAGCTTAGACATATTTGTTCCATATATAGGTCAAATGAACCAATCCCCATAATATACACAACACAGTGGCTCTCATCTAGTGTATTTGCTGCCACATTGTTAAAAATACCATAGCATATCATATGGAGAGACTATTTCTTTGGCAATTAGATCTAAAATTTGATAATGTCTGGATATACAGTATAATCCCTTGAATGCCAAGCTTAAAGGTACAGTAAGTGACTTTTTTGTTTGTTTGTTAAACTAAGTGTTAAATAGCTCTATATTGTGATAGCAATCATTACTATAGAGTGTTTGTTCAGTAACAGGGGTCTCCCCGTCTCTCCAGTTCTTTAGTAAACAGAAAATGCATTTTCAGGTCAGGATACACATTTTATCCAATCAGGAGATAGAACCCATACATGCAGGATATAGAAATAAGTAAAATTGTAAGTCATGACACAAAGAAGTGAGCTGACAAAATTAGAACTGGAACACTATACAATTAAAGATGATAAATGTGTACTCTCTCCTGATTGGCTGAAATTGGTAACCCACCTAAAAATGAATTTTATTAAAGAGCTGGAGAGACAGGGAGACCATTGTTGCTTAACAAACACTCTATAGCGATGATTACTAGCAGCATATAGAGCTTTCAACTTTAATAAAGCTCACTGCTTCAGCACCATAGACAGTGCCAGCACCAAGGACAGAGACGCTGTTAGCGCCCTGTGTCCACTGGAGTTGAACTCCTGTTCTGTTGCATACACTGTAGGTAATTTAGATCTGGTCTGACCACCCCCGAAACCCTCTGCGTATGTTTTGCATTAGGCTTTTTCCATGAAGCCGCGGAACTGATCGGCATCGTCCTTGTTCGCTAGCGGCACACACACATACACCACCTACCACATCACGGAAGACCACGGCACGAAGTCGATTGATGTCCACGTCCTGCAGAAGGCGGTCAGGGTCCTTGATGAGAGAAAGGTTACTGGGGACATTCTCTATACAGCAGAAAGACAGATATAACAGTACACACGCCACTCTGTTCAGTCCAGGCTTAAAAATACTATATGGAACCATTTCACATCAGACATTTTCATTTGTCATAGACGTTAAATGCAGCTGTAGGTAATAACTTTAATTGTGGGTCTGTGTCATATTTATAAGCGTTTCTGTGTGCCAGCATGCAGTTAACTGTATAGGAGTTGCCCATGCTGGCACACAGTAACACCTACGGTAAATGTTATAACCTTCAGCTGCGTCTCACATCTACACTACAGTATGACACATCAAAATGTCAGGTGAGAAAAAATGTCCATGGCTGCCTTTTCGCTCTATACTCATACCATGATTTAACATCACAAGCTACTGTAGGGCTACATGAGAAATATGAACTTCTGCCAACTTTGAGAACTTATTAATTGTGCAGTTGAGCCCACATCTGAAAGTGAGGCTATTTTTCAATCTAATTCAAATGTTTTCAGTTAAGATAGAAGATCTACAAGCTCACAATGTATCATGATGCGATGCATTGTGAGCTTTTACATTGACTATTTTCACTATTGTTGAAATAGGACCGTATTTTTGTACAATCCAGGGAGACACCAAAGTTCTCTTTTGGGTCCTGAGCTGGGAAATATACTAATATACTGAGCTGGGTATATACTATAATTTTTCTAAATAGTTTTTATCACATGGTTTTGTAATGGGGACTATGGGTATTTAAGATAGCGACTTTCTGTTTATATCAGAAGTATGAAGAAGAGCCTGTGTTGCTCGAAATGTCACTGCTTTTCGCAGCTCTTAACTGGAGCTACTGTACTTGGAGTGCAGATTTTCCTGTTTCAATTTCACTAAGTAAATTATTTTTGGATACAGGATCCATCCGTTTGGTAATGATCGTCTCTTTTTTTTTATCGTTTTATAGGTGACGTACAGGACCCACCTGTCTGGATGCCATGACACTGTGCGGGTTGTCTGGAGCCGTACTGCTGGGGATGTACGACTTGGTTCCCCTGTCCCTCTGTCTCTGCCTGCACTCCAGACAGTTTCTCACAGCCACACAGCACACTGGATGCACGCCCGCCCACACACACAAACTTTGCTTATTAGTTCATAATATGCATGGCCTCTCTAGAATTAATCAGTTATCTCAGTTGACTATTTGTTCCAGACTGTGTGAACAGACTGTACGGGGAGTTAAATCAACAGTCAGACAGATTTCACCCTCAGCCAGTGATGAGCAGAAATTTTGAATTATAACAAAGTACTGTCTGAAGGCTATTTCCTATCCTGAGAACCACATGACAGGGAATCCAGCCAGTTCAACACACACGCACACACGCACGCACGCACAAAATCGGATTATCAAATTAAAGTTTATCTAAAAATATTTTACCTAAATAGCTAACCTAAAAATAGTAAACTACTAAATCAAATTACCAAATTATAGTTTACCTAAAAATACTTTTGGTACAACAAACCTCTGTGCAAAAGTATATTATGCACAAACCATCGTAAACACAGACACACAAGGACAGCACACCCTATGGAGTCCTATGACTCACGCCAATGAGAGACACGCTGGCTGGCATTTGCAAGGCGCACCTGACTCCACTACCAATGAGTCTGTCTACTAGTGACGAATTCTAAAACTCAATTCTGTCTCTTTTGTTTGCTGGACATTGCAGCACAAGCGTACACATCATATCTATCCTATCAGCAATATAAAACGAATTTGCACTACTAGCAAAGAATGAAAAGATAAATTGTTCCCCAAGACAACTGGATTTATGGTTGAAGCCAAATAAAGTTATCATCATGCCATTTCCTGACTTCATTCACACATATTACAGTATGTGACAAAGCAATATCTATCCCTTTACTCCTTGAACGTCTAAAGCTGATAGATTTATTGACACACACACACACACACACACACACATAGACACACACACACACACCACCTACCCAGTCTGAGGCACTGACGCATTAGGCCACCGGAGGACATGTTCTTCTCGGCCTCAATTTCGCTGAAGTTCAGGGAACTGGCGAACACCAGCACGTCCACCATAGACATGAGGCGTGACAGGAACGTTAAGGCGGTCTCCGAGGACATGCCCTGGGTCGCCTCGATGTTCTCCAACTCCGTCTTGGACAAACAACAGGGAGTCAACCCACGGTCACATAGTGTGTGTACAGTGCAACAGTATCTCTCCCTGCATACACTTTCATTCTAAGTCCTGATGCCATGAGGATAGCATTCCATATAGCATGGGTTCTCAAACATTGTCATGTCAAGGACCCCCAAACTGAAATGTATTTGGGCACGGACCCCCATTTATATATTGTGCCAGTTACCCCCATAAGAGAGTATTTGTGAATCACTTTTTAAAAAATAGCTGTAAAATGAAATAGGGCTTAAGTGTTAACTTTAAACTGTTCCTTATTTTGTGGACCCCATACATATTAGAGTAACTTAAGTAGCACATCTTAACCACTCTGCTGTAGGGTGTGTTTGTGTGTGTGTGTGTGTGTGTGTGTGTGTGTGTGTGTGTGTGTGTGTTTATATAATATACAGGTATGTGTATGTATAAATATATATATGTTTAGTCATATTCCTATTTATTAAGGATATTTTGACATTTCTATATTTGTTATTGCTATTATTATTATTATTATTGTTGTTTTAGATATATTCTAGTATATATCTATATATTCTAAGCTTTGAAGATAGCTTTGAGGAAGGCCACTCGACAAGCCCAGCTGGGGTTTTTTGGCCTCTCCGGCACATCATGTTTTGATTTTGATATTTTTCCTTTTCGTATAAATGTTTTTTTTTTTTTTTTTTTATCATGTTATTTTTCTAATGTGCAATAAACTAAAAAACTCCATCTGGGGTCCCTAGACCCCACTTGGGGAACGCCATATAGAACGTGCAGTATAATTAAGTAGAAACCATGGCCATAAAAAACATAAAAAACATTATTGAACATAATGGAAAGAGCTGGTAAATTCGGGTTTGTGGTTCAGTGAGGTTTCAAGGGCCTGATATGCATTTGTTGGACTAAGTATGACTCTGGCTTCAGTTAGGTTTAGTTCAGTCGGATCTCTGACAAAGCAGAGATGACAGATGACCAGAGTGAAGTACTGACTGTGTCCTGATAACAACCTGTCCTCCATCCCAGGTGTCACACTGTCAGTGTCAACGACCGGAGCCCCTTCACCGCTGGTTGCTAGCAGGCAACCCTTTGCTTTGTGTAGTCAGGAGATGGAGAAGATGTTTCATACCAATAGGTAGGGAATGAATCCATGCACCACGGCTCATTTTAAGTGTGAGCTCGCAAGTGAATTTAATCAGCCTTTTACATAAATATTAGATGTATGGAATAATAAATACAAATGTGATGAACACAAACTTACAGCATAATTACTAACCTTGGCACTCTAGACATGCATAGGCAAAAAGAAACAAAAGCAAATATGATTAAAATCAAGCTCAAAATCATGACAGCAGACAAAGACATACTTAGATCGACTCCAATCTATGACAGACATAAATAAATAAATACAAGGAAGCCAGTTGACAACAAAAGTGACTATAAGCCACAGTAACAACAATCATGACAGCAAAAAAAGCATAATAAGGATATCCAAATAAAGGTGACCTCAATCAATAAAGATTAATACGTTTGATTTCCCCCAAGGCTTATCTCTGGTGGCTGCAAACCAGGCAGTACTACTTCACTGCCACTAGATGGCACTGTTCCCTCACAGTGAAGAGACGTTATGCTACACACTCACAGTGGGAGATGTGGCTGCAGAAAGCAGGGGCAGGATCCCTCCACAGGCAATAATAATGTTGTCTACCATTTGTGAGATGAGGTGAATGGTGTTGTGGACGAAAATAATGTTCTCGTTGCTGTTCACAAAATCCATCACGGATTTGGTGGAATGGCTGCAGGGACAAATAAACAAAAGAGATATAATTATTCATTTCATTATTAATTATTATCATTTTACATGATGTTGGGTTATGTATGGTATAAAAAAGCGGCTAATGAGAGAGCCTGTTCAATTTAGCCCGAAAAACAGCAGCGAAACATAATTCAAGGTTAATCCATTCAAACCGGGAAAGCATCTGTGTCATTTAGCGATTTTTGAAAAATCTTGAAAGTGTGAGAACTAGGCTACTGATTTAGAAGGCATTTGTAGAATCTGCATCAGGTCATCAATCTGCAATGGTTTAATGCAACGTTACAAGCTCAGTTGAGCTACGCACCTCCTCCAGACATGGACGTCGGCCTCGAGAGCTAACAGCAGGTCAGTCAGTAGCCTCTGGTGCATAGGCGACCATTTGAACTCTGGAATGCGGAACATGGTGGTGCGTGGGCCAGGACTGAACTGCCGGCGCTGTTCCTCCGTCATCGGCATGGCCCTGAAGCCCAGGTCCACACGCAGGTCCCTCTCCATCTGACTGCCCGAGCTCCCAAGACTCTGGAAACGGTCAACCAGGTTAACTGCAAATCGCAGAACTGCAGCAAAACCAGCAGGAAATCACACACATACTGTATACACACTCAATATCGATATTGGAAAGATAGTCCACTTAAATTGACGTCTCAGAATTTCTGGAAAGACAATCATTGTCCGCTTGTACGCTTCAAGCGGCCGTGGGTCCATTTTACACTCTCAAGAGTTAAATTAACTCTCAGGACACTCATTTTGCTGTGTAACATATTATTTTAGGCTGTTCAGCTGCCAGCTGAGGCATTCCGTCTGATCAACACTTTTTCTTCAGATTCTTTTGAGCATCTGTGTGTGTGTTTGTGTGTGTGTGTGTGTGTGTGTGTGTGTGTGTGTGTGTGAAAAAATTCAATGAACAATAGAATACCTGACTGTGTGTACCACATACAGTACATAGAAACGAGAAGGCAGAGCAAGCATCACCCATGTGATGATGACAACAAGCTCTCTCTATTTCTACACTCCTGTTGGCTCAATCAAGTACTCCAGTAGCAGCGTTTCTTGGGTCCCAGAGGGGCGTTCCCTGATGCGCAGCAAGTTGTCCTGTCCCCATTATAGGCCGTGTTGGAGACGAGAATGAGCCCGGTGGGTGCTGTTATTACACAAGTGCTCACTGAGGACCAGCACATCCTGGAGGCAGAGTTATACTTGGTTGCGCAATGGTGTCGGGCACCGAAAATAGCCAATCTACAAGCTCACAACGCGCCGCACTGCGACGAGCTGTGAGCTTGTAGATCTGCTGTTTCCGATGTGCGGAACCCGTACGCAACCAAGTATAAATCAGGGCTTGACACATATTGTACAGCAAATGGCTCAGTGTTGGCTACAAAACTCTACCTCTCTCTTCGTTTGCACTGTTTGACAGTTAATATCATAAGACTTTGTTTGCTGCAGAGCTTATCTTTATAATTTATGCAAAACCCGATTGCAAAGATTCCATTGGAAATCTGCAGTTCGAACCCATGGTAGAAGTAACTACAAAGAGACGTCATCCCTAAAGCACGCTATCCTGAAACGTGAACTTGTCCAATCTATGATGGTTCTCAAACCCTGTATGCAGTTTCATTCAAATCACATAACTGAAGGCAGTAAACCGATGAAGAGAAAATGCTAACAGATGAATATTAGAGTAACCTTAACCTTCGACTCTGACCGTGGGTGCAGAACGCTGAAAGCTATCTTGGTACTGAACATCAAGATGGTGAGTGAGGACAAGAATTGGACAGATCGATGTATGGATGGACAAAGGCCATCTTCCAATATTAAAATTGGCTACTGGTAGGGCCGGTGGGCGGGGCGGCCGGCGGGCCGTGGCCATGTCACTCTGACTCAGACATAATCATAAACAAACCCATTACGCCCATGGTGGAACACGTCGTCACGCTCATGTCACTATGACTCAGCCATAACCACACAGTATAAAGAGTTTCCAATGCAGCTACACCCAAATATGGAGTGTGTCGTCATGGCATCAGGCGCAAAGAAATCAGTCAGCTCCTTATATGGGCACAAAAGGGGGTATTGCCTAAATATGAGCATATATACTGGTGACATCAGCGATCTCCATATGGCCATAAAAGGGCATATTAGGGACATAAAGGACATATAAGGGCATATTGGTCGGATCGGCGTGCGAAGTAGGTGTGAGCTACGAACTCTAGATATGAGGGCTGGGCTGCATAGCGGCCCGAACTTCTAGAACCATAAAACGACCAGTCATTGACAGGTGTATAACAAGTGAGTTTTCAGCCTAACAGCTATTCATTTTTAGCGGCGCTAGCCGCTCTATATAGAGCGGATCCTGCTCTATACCTGACTTTGTCCGTGTGCGTACGTCAACGTTCTGATTGGTCAGGTACGTCAACAAAGTGATTGGTCAAGCTTCACGTGACACGTGGCTATAAACACATATCGATGACAAAATGTATCAAAGGCGCCGCTACCTTCACACAGGGTGTGATTTTTTCATATTAAAGTTCAGACTGTATGATCATGATGTGACCTACCTGTGTGGTGGTTGTTGTCTGAATCTTCTTAATTTCTTTGTCCTTTCCGTCATCTGAACGTTCCGTGTCAGAAGCCGTGCTGGCTGCATCTGCGGTACAACAGGTCTTAGCAGCAGATGGGTCTCCCTCAGTTGTAGCTGCAGCTTCAGTGACCACCGACCCTTTGGAGGAGGCTGCAGTCATGGAAGTGATGTCTCCCAGAGCTGACTGCAATTCATTCTCCTCCTCCTCCAGAATGTTGGGAATGGAGCCCAGCTCAGGGCTTCCTGCCATGCGAGCCAGTAAGCCCAAGTCATTATCACTGGCACAGGTATCGACCTGGGGGCGGGGCAGAATCCGTGGATCAGCTGGGTTCCGCTCCGGTAGCAGATTGTCTGCCACACTGCTCGTCACCGTGTTGAACAAGAAGTTGCCGTTAGGGATGCTGTCGTCGGCTAGCGTAATCAGAGGCCCTGGATCTTTGTCTGCAAGGCACAACCCACTGTTTACATTATTGCTGAGCTTTTCCACAGCAGCACAGTAAACATTGTCCAACAAGGAGTCCACCCCTACAAGTGCCCTGTGCTCAGGTAACCTCAGAGTTTCAGTGGACAAGTCCATATCCTCCAATTTGACCTCCGTTGCCTCAACCTTTTCTGCTTTGATGTCCACCAGAAGGTCATGAACTTCGACCCTGACCCCATCCAACGTCCCCTCTGGCCCGCTGACCGCCTCCACAGGACCCTTTCCCTCGGCCAGAAGGTTACGCGAGTCAGTGCTCTCATAGTCCGCCTCGCTCTCTGGTGTCTGGGTCTGAGAGTTGTCATCGATCTCTCTGATCTCGATGGCTCCCTTGATGCCCGAGTCTTGGGCGGACAGGCCAGAGATTGTGCTGACGAAACCCTTTTTCCCCTTCTTAATGTTTTCCTCCTCCTGTCGCTGGTACTCCTCATACATCTTAGCGAGGTACTCCTTATGAGCCTCATATGTCACCTGGGCAAAAAGCCATTGTTAGTGATTTTACCCTGTACAATGTTATTGTACAGCAGAGGGCAGTGTTTCCTCTTCATTTAATACACACCAAGAAAAGGACTCACCTTGGAGTGGGCTATGGAGAGAGTGTCCACCCACACGCGCCAGCCACCCCACTCATATTTAATGGCATGGTAGAGCAGAATACGGAAGATGTTGTAGACCATCTCAGTGATCTTCTGCTCCTCAGAGTTCTTGGGGTTGATGTAGCTGAGCGAGAACATCCAGTCTTGCCATACCGAGCACTGCAGCAGACACCTGCGGTACACATCGTCTCACACCGTCAACACATCATTCAGCTACAGTGGTACAGTGGTACAAGTACTTAAATGTACTTGATTGATGAAATGTATTTCATCAATTTTATTTTTAGATCTATAATGACAGTGTTCAGAGTATATCATTTCAGTTTGATTCATATTACAGTTTCACTTGATGAATACATAATTCATTTTGATATTGTTAAAGGGTCAGTTCACCTAAAATACAAAAGAACATATTTTCCCACTTAACCCCATACCCTATCTATTGAGCATAATACAGTAATTTGTGTGTGATTAGCCAAGGTCACCGCAATACAATGGAGCTCAACAGCATTTGGTTTGTGAAACCCAAAAATGTAGTTTTGAAAAATCTCAACACATCTAACATCTCTTTCCAGAGATGGTTGCGGTAATCCACAGTTCGAAGCGGGCTAGATGTGGCCCTTGGACCATCAGTTGAATAGGCGTGATCTACTGTATCCAAGGATGATTTAACATCTAGAGGAGTACGTTAGACAGCGAACACAGAAGAGGATGTCTCTTTTTCCCCCTCTTTTCTTTGATATATTAATCTGAACGCTGAATGATGCTGTGGGTGATTGAGAGTTCCGCTCACCGTCTGTTCTCACGGCTGTTGCTGAACAGCTTGATCATGTCAGACAAGAAGAGCCGCCGAACGTCCATCAGCTCTGTGCTTGGAGAGGAGCTCTTCAGTATGGTGGCTGCTACCTTGAGAATCACTGTGAACATACACACAGAAAAACAAGGAGTGAGCAAAGAAAAGGAATACACAGTAAATGTACCAAATGAAATTCCATCAGCGTGAAGCAACACAAGCTTGTAGGTTGGATATGTTCAGCCTAAAGATTGGGTGTAGGGGAAAAAAAGATTGTACCAAGTGTTTATAGAAGTGCAGAGGGTTTAAATGACATGCAAACATTGACTGTACTCGCATGCAACAACAGACTTACTTGGGTTCTGTATCTTGACTGTGGAGTCGGGCTCAGGATGAGGTTTGTGAACTACCTGCGTGCACACCTGCTCTGTGAGAATCTGTTAACAAGAAGCAGGGAGATCAATCAACTATTTTGTCTCTATTTGGCCATGTTTAAACTGGCAACCGAAATCGGATTTTTGGCCAATCCAGATTGGAATCAGATTGGTTTTAAGTATGATCAGCATAAAACCACAAGGAAACAGACTCAAACTCAATTCTAAGGATGTGTCTCAGTCTGGACACTTGGACACTGAAGTCTGATTTACGCTTAATCGTACGACCAAACATATCCGATCTACAAGGTCACAAATTTGTGAGCTTGTAGATCTGCTATTTTCAGAAAGCGACACCGTCCTGTATAAATGAACCATTACTCACTATATCATCACCACAGCAACCAATGCAGATAGGTCGACAATGTCTGAATACACAAATCTGATTTGATCACTTGCAAACGACAGTGTGGAGTGGACAGTTTGAGAAGCAAATCTGATTTCCCTTCAAAGTCTTAGAGCAGGGGTTCTCAAACCCTCTCTCAAAAACTCTCTTTTATGCCACGACCCCATTGCATGATGGATTCTTTTTTGCGACCCCACACTTTATTTATAGTGCAATTTCAAAGTGGAATTAAAGAATACCTTAAAATAAAAACATACATTGTATGAATATTAATTGGAAAATGTAATTAAAGCAGTGATTCCTGCATATTTGCAAGCCTTGTAATCTTATCAATTAAATGAATAAATAACATTGTAGCGCAGCTCCAACAGACTGCTACCGTGCACCCCGACTCCACTGTCTTAGAGGCTTTTGATGCAAAGTTTCTACAACCATTGAAAGAAAAGCGTTCATCACCTCGTACAAAGTGTTGTACGTCGTCACCGTCACAGTGTTGGTGTGCAGCATGAGCCTCTCCCCCAGGAGGGTGAAGAGACTGTGTGTGTGCATGATCTCAACCTTCCTCCTGTGGAAAAAAACCCCACAAAGAAACAAAAATGAAACAGACACACAAGCACAATGGTAAAGAACGCAGCTTGGAGCTTCAGGATCAGTGAGCAGCGTCAGCCTGCCTTCCCTGTGCCTCCCCACCTGGGCTCTGGAGACAAGTGTCATGGAGCTGCATGCTGTCAGAAATTGGGGAGAATTCCGTTGGAGGCTCGTAGGATAACGAAGTCACCCTGTCACTAGGAAAGACACTGCAGAGGCATACCACAGGTGACTGGGTTTAACAGTGACAAACTGCTCCTGCAAACGGCACAAGGACTGCTGTCACACTGTTAAGTTGAAGCCACACCACTTCACTGCCACTGCCTCAAGGCAGGTGGGGACTTTCTTAACAAGTCGACAATTTCTGTTGTTTGCCTAGGCTGGCAAATTGGACACTTAGGAGGAGAGTGGAGTTACTCTATAAAGAGTATAAATATGGAAATAAGGAGGAAAGGGCAGAGCGATGATTCAAACCTGGCCATGGCCTGGCTCATACAGGTCTGCGTACGCTTGTGAAATGGCTACATTAAAGCTCAGAGCAGGCCTAGACTTATGCCCAAAACTTTAATGTACAGCATCAGTCAAGTTAAAAGTGAAATAAAGTAGGCTACATCATTTTGAAGATGAATTACGCAGCTATGCCATTTGAGTGGAAAAGTAGGGATACAGAAAAGATTGAATATCCCTGTACTGAGAGTAATATACTTAAGCAGGTAGGACATTTTGAGGCAGAATTACAGATACCTTTAAGACAGTATTTATCAGCTAAGCCTTATCTGTGACAGGGTCTAATATTATGACATTTTCCAGATTTTTTTATAATGAAAGTACAGATTGTAAGCTTCCAAATGATGTGTTCTATTGAAATCTGAAAAAGAAAAAACTCCTGCACACTGTCTTTAATTAAAATGTTTTAATTGCATTTGAAGACAGTGTGCGGGAGTTTTTTCTTTTTCAGTGCGTTGGGCCCTAGTTTGGTCTCCTCCCACGCACCTGTCACCTTTGTAGGTGTGCAAGAGGCTTGCTTTTTATATTGAAATCTAAAAACAGTTGAAGAAGATGTACTTCGATGTTGTTAAACCTCAAATCAAGAAGCTGAGAAAAAGCCTTTCTAAAGCCTGTCTATGGGCTTAAATTAGTGCCAATAATATTTTGTACTTGTAAAAATAATTTGTATTTGTAAACACATTTTGCATTTGTAAAAAAAATATTTGTACTCGTAAAAATAATATGTACTCGTAAAAATATTTTTTGCATTCGTAAAAAAAATATTTGTACTCGTAAAAATAATATGTACTCGCCTATTTATTTAGTGGGAGGGGCCCACTAAATAAATAGGTATTCCTCCCGGCGTATCCCTCGAGTCCCGCGGCCGAGACCGCCGACCGGCGTCGGCGCAATCACACTTTGCAATTTCCCAGAATTGCTACGCGTCTAGTTTTTATTAAAGTTGGAGACCTCGCACGGTAGTGGAATGTTCGGTCTATGAGCAGAGCAGCCCGCATGTCAAATCGTTAGAGAGGGGAAAAAAAGTCACTTAACACTCTGGACCACCCTATAGTTGCATTACCTAGTTACTTTTAGTTAGCAGAAACAAAATAGCAGTTTCATGTTTTTGGTAAAAATGTACCTTTGAGAAAATGACGTGAACAAACACGGCTGTATTTGGGTAGGTTCTTGAACGTTAAATCTTTGTGTGGTACAGCTGAGATCCAAGCCATACTACGTCTCTTGAATAGCCTACATTGTTAGCCTCACACTGTATTCAATCTTGAAGAGGAGAGCTGCGACAGCTTTCTCATAGACCAGCCACACATGTGCAGTGTGCAATGATCACTATGTAGTCGGCAAAGAAGTTAATGTTTACAAACCCAAACCACCGTCACTCTCTAGTCTTAAGCGTGTCTCTATGTACAGTCTGATCCCTCAAGGGCTGTAGCATCGAAAAGGTGGGCGTGGCGAACTTTTGGTGACGCGACGTTGGTACACCCTATAGGTCAGTAGCAGTGCTGTCAAGCCTATAATGCTGGAGGAGGAGGAGGGGGTGGGGGCTTTTTTGTAAAACAGGCCCCTCCCGCAAATTTTGGAAGCCATTTATGGAAGAACCGTATGGACTATCAAAATTCGGTTTGGAGATGTTTATTGCATGGGTCCAGAGATCATGTGTACCGATTTTTGTGAAATGTGGACAAAATATGTGGGAGGAGGAGCTAAAAGTGTGTTTTGAAGAAAATTCAAAATGGCGGAAAATCTATCCTGGCACAAATGGGCGTGGCCTATATGGGGAGTTGCGTCATGACCCAAGGAATCTAGGGAAAAAATGATTTTTATTTTACAACCTACGGTTCAAGAGTTATAGGCCAAAACGTAAAGGCGGCTTTTATAGCGCCACCATGAGGCCGACTGGTGTATTTCTTTTTTTGATAATTTCGGATTAAATTATGAACCTCCCCTCCAAGTCTTGTAACTCTAGCCCTTACAGTTTCTGGGAAAAAAATACTTGAAATCGAGTTTTTAAATTTTCCCATTAAAGTGGATGGGGAAATTTAATGCACTAATAAATTAATATCAATTAAACTATGTAACCAATCTCTTAGCAAAATACACGCGCACGATTCCCGATGAAGCCGCTCATTTTGACATATGGCATGTGGGTCCTAGTCTCACACTCAATCAAATCTGCAGCCGCACTGAGGCCCCCAGACATGACTTGTTTGCTTTCTAAACTCGATCTAGCCTTTGATTGCCTTTCAATAAAACCATATTTGATAGACATAGGTATCACCTACATGTTACTGATTATAGGGAATGTTATATTATTGTAATCCGTTGTTTATTTCCTGAGCAATGGAATTATGTTGCAGTTAATGTAGTGGGGTTGCAACATGGCAACCCCGTTTGCCATATTGCCATGGAGACCTATGGAGCTTTATGATTGGGTAGTGGAAAAGGCCTCACGTGATTGGCTCAGACCCGGAAGTGCAGAGTACCAAAATAAAGTTTTGCAATCCGTAGAACAGATCTTGGAGCGAGCAAGCTGTTGTTTTTTTCTGGTCACAATGTTCATTGTAAATGTAATTCTACAATTACAACACACATTTTTATCTTACGAATACAAAACTTTGTTTTACGAAGGCAAATATATTATTTACGAATACAAATATTTTATTTACGAATACAAATATTTTATTTACGAAGACAAATATTTTATTTACGAGTACATATTATTTTTACGAGTACAAATATTTTTTTTACGAATGCAAAAAATATTTTTACGAGTACATATTATTTTTACGAGTACAAATATTTTTTTTACAAATGCAAAATGTGTTTACAAATACAAATTATTTTTACAAGTACAAAATATTATTGGCACTAATTTAAGCCCATACCTGTCTCACACTGACACCTCTCACAGCAGTAACTAGTTTATGGACAAATTCATTATTTTGTGATCCTAAAATTGCTGTATATTATTGAGTTGATTTTATACAATACCCGTTGTGCTTCTTGTATTTGTTGAGTACCCATTGTACCCGCTGTCAGAGTATCCAGAGCGGTATCCGCTACCATATGACCGATTGACTAAAGATGGAGATACGGGGATCCCTGATGTTATCATAAACCGCAATGTTGTGGCATACATGGTCATAAAGGTGAGACAGACATATAAAGACATTTTGCGCATTGCTCAGTAAAGAGTTCTATTGTGCACGCTACTACTTATATTGGAGCAGTGGCACAAACACATAGCTTAGCCAATCTGTGAAGCCGATGGGTTGTAGACAGACACAATACATTACGTGAATTTTCGGTTCTGAACAACCACCAGTCCAACTATATTCCCACTCAGCTAAACACACACCCGGGTCATCTGCAACACGCATGCCTTTACACGGACAGACGGACAGACAGACAGATAGACAGATTTTGTGAATTTATAGATAGATGATGAAGCTACTATAAAATGTATACTTTGTATTGATGATGGTGTGAGCCTACAGTATGTCATCACCATGCCTGTTACATATCTTCCACTCTCTATGTTTTGCAATTTTAAGCCACATTGCTATAAAATAAGAGAAATACGGCGTCACTGATTTTTTTAATGATGTTTGTTTTTAATTTGTTAGATCAGACTTAAAAATCTAAGCTGTACTAACACTTCTAAGAATCTCAGAATTCGTTTGGAATTCACCTTCACAAATCCAATTATAAAAAACAAATGGCCTGATCCAATCATAATAGAACCTATATCAATTATAAATGAGCTTACAGTAGAGCTCACACTACATTTGGAAAGGGGTTTAATATTTAAGAAAGCTTTCAAAGTGAGGGATGAACGGGAGACTTTCATTAAGCACAAATGTCTCTTGAGAATAGAGGCCTTTTCATTTGCACCCCAGGCAGTCTACCATGAAGTGGCAGTGACAGGCCTTGGTAACACCACAACACCTGATGCCCCGATACCTCCAGTGCATACAAAACAATCTCATTTTCTTTCTATCTCCCTCCTTCAATCCCTTGCATCTTGAAGAACAGCCTTTCCCCCCAAAGGCACTCACTCTCATCTCCACACTCTGCAGTACTGTGTATGAAGTCTATCCCTGTTTTCTAACTGCTTCATTTATTCATTTATTTCAGGACGGGAGACAGTCATTTGGACCCATTCTGCCCCTCTCCTTGGTTTCTCTGAAGTGATGGTTACAGGGCAGCCTGCCAGGAATCCAGGCATCCCACAGAGTGCTGCACCCTCATTTAGAACCCCGGCACCCTGTGGGGAGTTTTCGGTTTCCTCCAACTGCACATACACTCTACTTACTAGTAAATTGCGGTATGAGATGCATTATTTTTGAGAAAATCAAGCTTTTTTCATGTTATTTTGGCTACCAACCAGTACGTATTCTTCTTTTTCATTGAGCCTCCCTCATATTACAGGGATGTAGGAGGGCAATAGCAACATAACAACATAGAAAGGAAATGCTGATGAGTAATCTAATGAGCTATGAAGTCAGTGGAATGGGGTACTTACTTGTGGCCTAAATGCTTAAGGAAATAACCAAGGACCTTGAGGGATTGCACTCGAATACTTTCGCTCTTAGAGGCCAGGAGCTTGTATATTACCCTGGAACAGAAGCAAACAGAAGAGGCCGACAATAGCACACTATCCTGACAGGACAAAATATAGCCTTAATGAACAGAGTTTGCACTAGTTATCTTGGAGCCTTTTCCCTTCAGAGTGAATTTATATAAGCGTGAAATGAAGGTCCTAATCAAAACAGCAGCCTTTGCACCATGAATTCCCCTGAACTCACAAGTAGAATGGTTGATGTTGTGCATGTATTATTCACAGGATCATATGCTATGTTTGATCACACATGATCTGATTATTAAATAAATATGTTCATATCATTGCTTTTCCCTGTTTTTTTTTCTGAGTGATCAAGTGAATTACTGTATACATCCTGTACACCGACAACAATAACCACAGTCCTCTGTGTGTGTGAGTGTGTCTTTGTGTGTGGTTTTATTTTGTGGTTTTCTTCCCCTCAGTCAAAGGCTTACCGTATTCCATTTCTCTGGTCAAAAGCAGGGATCATGGAGGCTGGGTGCTCAGACATGAGAGCCACCAGTAACTGCAAAACATCATGGAGGTTTTCATCCTGCAGAAATAACAGGGGACAGTTTGAGAATTGAGAAAGATTTTCCCCAGACCTGCAGAGAAGTGATTCCTCTGGATCCCAGACAGTGTGGCATCTATGGAGAGCCCCTGTATCACGCAAACAATGCAGATTGAAAATACTTTTCAGATGACCAAATAAATATATAAAAGAGTGAAGGTGGCTACCCCTCTTGAACCAGTGCCTTCTGACATCCACCCTTGAGCACTTGTGCATGAAAATGGCACAGTAGCCTGTGGTCTCTAGTTTGATGGTGGTAAACAGAGTTTCAAACAGGTGCTAACAAAATATCCTGCAATTCTGCGCCGGAACTGTGACTGTGGATGTTGCGTTCCTTATGGGGGTGTGCAGCAATATTCCACTGACAACGTGACATTTTTACATGATACCCATATCCCAGCAAAAATGTATTACAACCATCTTCCTTTCATCTGGAGAACCATATTGACTGGACGGGATGCACAGATGGACAATAAGATGGTGAAATAAATACCTTGCTATGAGTTATGCCTTTTCATTATTCATTGTAGCACCAGCTGTACCCATTCCGCTGCTGTGTGTCAAACTTCCAAACCAACTGCGCTGCTGAAAAACATGAATGTTACAGCCTGACTAACGTCTATGTAAGCTCAACTGCGGTGGAGAAAAACCTACCTCATGCATTGTCAACAAATAGTTCAGGATGCTTTGAAGCTCATCCTCCTTCACACCTCGGTCCTGAAAGAATGTCAAGGTAGAAAGACAGATAAAAAGCACAAGTGGTTGGGAGAAATGTCATCAATAATATTAACTGCATTTTTGTCAGCTTCTGTAGTAAGCTGAAAGACAAAATGTGTGCTTTCCAGTGTTATGACTGACAGCATCACCTTTTAGGCACAGTCTACTGATGCTGTAGTGTGTCAAGATACATAGAAACATTTCTCATTTGGCTACAGCTGACAGATGCTACCATGCGAGAAATTATTATTGTGAGCACATTTTAGCATTTGGTCTCCAGTGTCTCTTCTTATTACGGTGCTTAAATGGAACGCACAACTGAAACTGTTCTAATGAGAACACAGATTCCCTCTTATTGATCGCAGCAAAACACATTAAACTGTACAATAATTGTTATTTGCCTAAGAAGCCCAGCTGGGTGGCAGAATACAGCCTGAAAATCTATTTTCTGTCCAGTGTTTACATTCATCTTATTTATGCCATTCCCTGGAACTGTGAGGCTAAACTCCTACTACTGCTGCATGTGACAGGATAATTATTTGCAGAGACAGAGGAAGCTGGGACACTGACAACAACAGAGGAGATTGCTGTACAAAAACATCACAAAGAAACCAGAGCTAGCATGCAGACTGTGCATTATACAAATACCATGTCAGACAGCCGTCGCCTCCATAAATGTTTGCTTTAGGAGCAAAATGGTTAAGCAGCATAAAAATAATCTCCGTAAAAAGCTCTGCTCTCACTTCCAAAAACTTGATTAGCAACTAAATGGGGATGGGCATTTCCCACTAGCACACCAAAGTTAATATGGAATGGCATCTTTTTAAATCAGCTTTTAATAGATTTAATTCCACTTCAACTTTCATTAATTTTTTATTTGTTTTATTAAAATTGTACTCCATTTGCACACAGCTTAGAATGCTTCCTTGAGCTTCATTACCAAATAATTGTAAAGCTCTGACTCGCCATTGTGAGTTATACAGTACACCAAGGTAGGGTGGCCTGCTCTGGCCACCCATAGGCTGTCTTTGGTACACCTTTATACAAAAGGCTTGGTCAGCTCCCATATTATTTATGTGGACAATACCTTTTGCACACTCAGGATGTCTGTATTCTTTCTGTCCCTAACGCCCGCACGGAAAATTAGGAAAAGGGTCTTTTGGGTATTCTGCACCCTCGGCATGGAATATGTTGCAGATTGACTTGAAACTAAATGAATTAATCTGGCTAAACACTTTCAAATCCAAAAGAATTAGAGGCAGATAATATACTGTATGTCAATAGTTACATAGTAATAGTTTTTAATTGTTCCATTTATGAAATGGACGTCTATGTAAAAATCAATTATTAAATGTAATTTTAAATTTGTCTCATCTGATTATAAATGTGTTTGTATATTACAGTATGCTGTTGCCTATCTTTGCCAGGTTTCCCTTGAAAAGGAGATTTTTAATGGTGACTATCCGGTTAAATAAAGGTAAAATGAGTACAATAAAAATCCATTGTTTGCCATTGTCTACAGTCCAGGGAAAGGTTTTGGAAGATAATACAATTTATTATGTCAGCATTTTCCTGTTCCACTTCAAATCTGAGGAATTACCAGGCAGGCACTTCTGAAGCATGGAAACAGACCTAGCCTTCGATCAAGACTGTCATAGATGTACAGTATAGTCTTAAAGGGATATTTCACTTTCAAAACAACTTTTGGTGATTGTATCGTCTACTCAGGCTTTAGTGAGCCCCGCAGACAGTTTTTAAGTTGCTTGATTCAATATTTAGATATTAGATATTAATTTTATCAGACACGCCCCCTTCCTATACAAACCCATTGTAACTTCAAACTCCATTTTAACCATGTTAGATTCATCAAAAACACCCGTCCTTGGTTCACCCGTCTCCTACCACCCCCCTTATACGCGAGGGGGCTGTGTTTTTTCAATTACTTTTTTCATTTATTTTTAATATTTTTTTTGGGAAAATGAAAAAAATAAAATACGATAAAAAAATAAAATAAAATAAATGAAAACAAATCTCGGAAAAACACAGCCCCCTCACGTATTAGGAGGGCGGGGTGAGTCACCAGAACCAAGGACAGGTGTTTTTGATTAATCTAACATGGTTAAAATGGAGTTTGAAGTTACAATGGGTTTGTATAGGAAGGGGGCGTGTCTGATAAAATGAAAATCAAATATCTAAATACTGAATCGAGCAACTTAAAAACTGTCTGGGGGGCTCACAAAGGCTTGAGTAGATAATAAAATCACCAAAAGTTTTTCTGAAAGTGAAATATCCCTTTAAGGCTTCGTCCACACGTACACGGGTATTTTCATAAACGCAGATATTTCGTTTTCGTTTTTGAAAACCTCCGCGTCTACACGGCCCTGTTTAAAAAAATCTCTCTGTCCACACGACAACGGCTAAACGTTAAACGACCCATGCAAAAACTCCGTTTACCGTGTCCACACGGGAACACATAGCCGGAGTTTTTAAAAATCTACACTGTGGCAGGAGTTTTCCAAAAGATGCGTTTACATGGAGCAAAAACGCGTTTGCGTGTGGACGAACCCCCCAAAACGCATATAAAAAGCTACGTTTATGAAAATACCCGTGTACGTGTGGACGAAGCCCAAGGGTCTCTACTCCCCCTATAGTCAGTGAACATCCGCGCACAAAGCCTATACTTCTCCGTACATGTACAAAAAAACATATAAAGTGCTGACCGTGTAGCCCGGATGTTAACTCGACATTCGGAACCTGTGTGCACTGTATTAGTCCATATCTTTCAATGTATATGTGTTTTAATCTGTGTCGATTCTGTTGGAAGTTCCCTGTATTCCTCAGGGTAGAGACCAAAACTATCATAGATACGAAAGCAAAAGTCAGACTCTGTGACAGTCTTGATCCAAGGCTAGGAAACCGGTAAAGGAACACTTCACCTTTCTTTTAACAGGTCTAATTAATTAAATTAAATGAATCAGTCTAATTAATGCTTACTTTAACTCATTCACTGCCACTGACGTAATTAACCAATACTGCCACTGACGTAAAAAACATATTTTATTTTTTTTCCAAATTTGACCCAAAGATCTAGACTCCCATCCACTTCCTTGTTAACTTAAAACTTAAAATGTCTGTATCTTGGCTCCTGAGTACTTTTTTTTTAAATGAAAAATCTCTGGCAGTGGGCAATGCGGAAAGCAATCATTGTGGCAGTGAATGAGTCAAGGTAGAATCACTTTTGTCTACTCGCTCTATGTCTCAGAGGCAGGCTGTGGATAGCTAAAATATATATATATATATATATATATATATATATATATATATATATATATATATATATATATATATATATATATATATATATATATATATATATATATATATATATATATATATATATATATATATATATATATATATATATATACACACACACAAAATCTACCTTGAAACTTCCACTGATGATGGTACATTTTCGAGCTATATTGCGATTAGGTAAAAGAAAAGTGAAATGTTCCAAAAAGTCACCTTCAGGATGAGTTGTTTGAGGAAAAGCAGCATGAACGCCCTCAGAGACAGGATCTCCTTTTGGGTGGGCCTCAATCCATCTGTGTTGGAGAGAGACAGACAGACAGACAGACAGAGCCAAAGACAGAGAGACAGGCAGGCAGAGAGAGAGTCAGAGAGATACTGTAGGCTGGCAGGCATACTGAGATGGATAATGCATCATAATAACAGGGCAATGGCTGTTGTCATGGTTACGATGGCACCAACGTAAAGTAGTTAGAATTAACAAGATCACAAGGTCAGGATGAGACAAGGATTACTGAAGGTAAACTCCTCATCAAAATCATTCATTCTATGTATGGTGTTTCCAAGAACAGTATGCAGTCCAGAGTTGTCTAGGCCAGTGATTCTAAACCTTATTAATTTCAAGGTCCCACAGTTTGATATGCATTAAGCCACAGGAATTTGAAAAGATGTTTATCTCTGGGACCCGGCCCAATCTACACAGTAAAATCCTGAGTATTCATTTGACTCTGAGAATATACAAATGTATTGTATCCAATTGTAGTTACAGATCCGTAATGGTCCATTTTGGCTCCTAATTATCAGTCATTTAGCTGGGGACCTCCTAGAACCCCCTCAATGATTGGAGAAAATTGGTATCCCGACCCGAAAATGTATTTTCATGTGTTCTGATATCATGTGTTAGGTATCCTGACATGGGGTCCTTGGACACCATGTTGAGAATCAGTGATGTAAACTGTACTGTGCATCTTCCATCTCGATTTCAAGATGTTCACACCTGCTAACATCACATCAAAGCGTCCTGGCTTCCATCAATGCAAAGTTATTTATGTCACTCAGAGACATAAATAAATAACAATTAGCTTCTCATCACACAGGGCACTCCATTGCTGTCACAGACCTCATTTAATGTCTGACAGGCCAAATGCTGTCATACTGTAGGTATACGTACATACAGTATGCTAGTATGACAAATAAAGATGAATTATCAAATATGGCATATTACAGAGGGCATTGACTAGCTGTCAGAGTGTATGAGATATTCTGCACTGGGCTCCTTTGTTGTCCTATACCAAAAACAATATTTGTGAGTCTGGCTAAGCGGGACTATCCAGGCACTGATAACCTCGAGCCCTTTCCTGGGCAGTACACATGTTCAACGGTTAACAGTCGCAGTGACATAATGAAGGTGGACATCTGACCGTCCTGCGGCTCCACAAGCCAATCAATGTAATCAATACAGCAGTTCCCTGCTGCCGCAATGTGGATACTAATTGCAGCAGACACTGATTAAGAGAGAGAGAGAGAGAGAGAGAGAGAGAGAGAGGGAGAAAATCCCAGTGCAGAGAGACAGAGAGCATGGTGGGGCTTATAACAATACTATTTCCATGAGTGCAGCGTCCAACATATTCACAACCAATTATGCTGAGCACAGTGCAAAATCATCTCCTAGAGTTAAATTTACACTCAGAATTTTGCCGTGCTCCACTGGTGTTTCTCATTCTCTGATTAGTTTGCTTCTTGTACCCCAAGGGCAGACAGAGAAAAATGAATGTCCACTGAATTAATGCAGACATTTTATTTTGATTGCCGTCAGTGATAAATACATTACACACTTATGTCATGTTTATTATCTATTTATTTTATTTGATATGGACATCACAATTACATTGGACGAAACCAGATGCATTGTGTACAGTGTATAGACCATATTCACACAGCGGCCATGTTTCTATGAAGTCAATGAAAGTAGCCACCCCGGGTGGCGGCACTTTCAATGTTAAATTCCAATATGGCCGCCGTGTGAATATGGTCTATAGCACGACTGCACGAGTGCTAATTTTCAACACCTGTCCACAGGAAGCTTTTCTAAGATAGAGTCAATCTAAAACCAAATCAAGTACAAATATACACACACACACACACACACACACACACACACACACACACACTTCAAAGTGTTTGTTGCATATTTCACACAAACCACACACACAGACTTCAAAGTCTGGAAAATGAAAATAAATGGAAATGAAAATAAATGGAGTTAGGAGGTTTTTTTGTTCATCATTGATAATAACAGCTGAATGGACCTCCAAGCTCAGTGGAGCCTGGAGTCAGCAAAACCAGCTAACTAAGCGTCAAAATGGAGTTAGCTGGTTCCTGCCGGACAGCAACGATTTATTTGATATCGTTGCTGTCCGGCAGGAACCAGCTAACTCCATTTTTCCGCTTTTGCATTTTTTCCCATAAATCAGGGCCATTGAATACCCTTTACGTCTGAGTGTTGATTAAAAAAATATTGAACCAATGAAAAGTATTAAAAAGTGCTTCTGACAAAACCAGCTAACTCCATTGGGTCATCAAACTTTCTGCTAAACCAGCTAAGTTCACCAAAGGGGGGTGGAGTTAGCTGGTTTAGCTGACTCAAGGCTCCACCCCCTTTTGAACTCAAACTTCATTGTGAGCGTGGAGGTCCATTCAGCTGTTCTGATCAATGATGAACAAAACCTCCTAAATCCACTTTTTTTTGTTTTTGTCATTTCCTGAAAAATGAACATTTTGGAGTTAGCTGGATGCTGCCGGACAGCAGAGATATATAGGTATTGATATATTGCATGACAAATGACAGATGACAAACAGGATGAAACGTTCACATCAGGCTGATTTCAGAACAGGCATCAGTAGTCTGAAGGTTAGAGAAGCAGGGTTGTGATCGCAAGGTCAGCCGTTTGCATCCCTTCAAAAATCTGGGCATGGAAATTGAAAAGAAATGCTCACGTAAATACTGCAGTCAGACTGCTGTATGTTATGAATGTTAATCAGCACAGTTTCCAACACAATTCTAGGTTTAAGAAAATCCTTTCTAGTTCCTCTCTGTATCAATGAGGGTTTCCCTTAGAATGGAAATAAAACTGAGGCAGCTACAAAGAACTGACCGTGGGTAATGGCCTATTATTCAGTAATAAATAGGCTCGGGGAGTGAGAGCGAGAGCCGAGAGTGGACAGAGAGCGAGAGAGCGAGAGAGAGCGAGAGAGCGAGAGAGAGAGAGAGTGTGTTAACCTGAGGGTTCATGTCAGGAACTGAGAGATGTTGAACAATGGTCATCTGTGTGAGTGTCGGCAGTGATTCTCTGCATAAGGGGATGATTCATGGCTTAACTTTGATAGCACTCTCTATCAGAACCTGGAGGGAAGAAACAAACCACTACACAACAGAATGAGCTGGAGGAGCTTCTGTTTTAAACATCTCCTCTTTGTTCCCATAATTGAACACTTCATTTTCTGCTTGCCACTCTACCTCTGTGTCTGTCTCTTTGTTTATCCATCTGTCACAATAGTGGGGGGAAACTGACCTGCCAAGGCAGGCAGAGACCCACTGTTGTCCACTGCAAGAGTTCCAATTGTACAGTTTAAAAAAAAATCATTATTCTGATATTATTAAAATCATTATCAACAATATATGTATACTTATGTGTGGCTCAACTGAAAACTGTGCTATTTTATGTAAGAAACAGATGGTTCACAAATGTCTATTACCATGCAACAGATCAGATCAAACATACTGCAGTGTGTGTGTGTGTGTGTGTGTGTGTGTGTGTGTGTGTGTGTGTGTGTGTGTGTGTGTGTGTGTGTGGACACATTTCCAAAATGTAGATTTTTTCAAAATACAATAGCCTATACGTTTGGCAGCGCCTACGCAGGAATGTGGAAAAGCTCTGAAGATAACAATCTTACTGTTATTGTTATTTACAAATTGTTTACAATAATGGGGTTAACAGGTGACGTAATTACAAACAATTAAAATTGAGCAAAAAACTACGTTGACATTTGAAATGTTTCTAAGATTTCGATGCTTCATGTATTTAAAGAGCTTTGACAGACATCTCCGCAATGGCAAATCTGGGTCTGTTAAAACCTCTAAGCACATTTTTCACGTCCACTGGAATCTTTTCATGGTGAGTGACGTCTACCAAAGCATGTCCTTCTGGAGCTAAGCCACAGTTTGGAATCTTAGTCGAGAAGAAAATTAAACACAACGCTCATACGCCTACCTGTGCCAGCGCAAATGCTCTCCATAGGTCACCGTCCCATATGCCAGACACCATCCATTAATGTTTACAAATTCATCAGTCATTTAAACAATCATGCCATAAATGTTCAGGTAATTTGTGATGGCAGCCTTTCCAGGTCGCATGGAGCAGCGTACGGTCACGTCTCCAGGGCGCACAGCTGGGACGGTGTCATTTCCTCAGTGATGGGTTAAATTATTATTCAAAAAGTATACCAATCATGATGAACATTTTGGTGTAATTCACGTACTAGGTGATCTCTCCTGTACTCCTGTACTAGGTGATCTCTCTTGTGCCCTGGTGTGGCACGTACTCCTGTACATGCCACACCAGGGAAAGTGTCAGTACATTATTCTGGATTGTGGGGTTCCCTTTGGGTAAAATGATTGATATAATGGGGTGCCATTGGATGTTCCGATGCCGCCAGAGAGTCGTGGACAGTACAGTTCCAACTGGGAGCTGCATGCATTACGGTAATTGTCTCTGTCGAAGGCCGGGGACTAATGTTTTCACCCCTTCAGTGTGTGTGTGTGTGTGTGTGTGTGTGTGTGTGTGTGTGTGTGTGTGTGTGTGTGTGTGTGTGTGTGTGTGTGTGTGTGTGTGTGTGTGTGTGTGTGCAGCTAATCTCACATTGGCCGTCCGATCAGACTGAAAAGAAAAGATTAAGCTCTAGGCGTCCAGGTGGTGCAGGGGTAATTGAAGTACCTGCCAAGGAGACTGGAGTTTGATTGCTCCACGGTGCCTCCGGCTTGGCCGGGCGCTCCAATGAGCACAAATGGCCATGTTTGTGGGTGGTTTCCATGAAGTAAATTACTTCTAGCAGCCACAGAACTTCAAACAACATTTTGAGGGCTGCACATTGTTACACTTGGCCAATACCTACCTACAGTAGCGTAATGTATTCTCCAAATTCCACACAGGCACTAATGAAATATCACGTCAGCACACTGAGACTCCCAAGTAATCCAATTGTGATCTTAAACAGACGGCATGGATGTGACGTTCCTGATGCGGGTGTTTCAGCAATATTCTGCTGACATAATGTGCAAGATTGACTAATGACAGCGATACAAACAAAATTATTCCATGTCTCCCTCCCTTTGTTTGGATAACAGCATTATACTGTATAAGGTGCATAGACTGGTATAACAGGGTGTGCCAGCTTCCTTGCTCATATTTCGGGAGGTGTAGTTCCAGACTCTATGTAGCATTCGGAGATTGTTGAATAGTTGTCTGGCTACGGGAGACTATGTACCCCCCAACTCCGTCACCTCCATACCCCCCCACCCCCACAACTCCCCAAACACCAGTCCATACCCCCCAATCACCATTACCATAACCTCCACCCCCTTACCCCCCAACTCCAATGCCTCCGTAACCCCCACTCCCATAACCCCCAACCGCCTTGTTCGGCAGAATATAATATAGTTATAGTAATAAAATTAGCATAAATCATAATTAACGCTGATATGACTGTCCTTGAAAAATAATATTAACATGTTTTTTTCTGGCATAACTGGTGGTACACCATTGTAGTTAATGCAAATTTTTGCTAGGAGAAAACATTTCATCCAGTCTTTGTGCAGCACATCAGAGCAAACTGACTGTCCATGGTGTCTGTACCACATGAAAAGACCTCTCAGACCAGGGAAATGTACATTTCACAGAAGAAAAATGAAGGGAAAGAAAGGAAACGACAGTTCAAGGGCACTTTCACTTCCAACACAGCCTGCTTGGTGATGTGCTGCAGTTTTATAGAGTGGAGATGGCAGTCATATTTCTAGCCTAGGTTTTAGAGCTCCAGCGCCCACAACGAGCACCCTGCTGGGGGGGTATTGATGTGGGGCGTTTGCCTCAATGTCATCTACAGTGATGGCCACAGTCCCCCCAGACGAGAGGCAACCTTTAAATCATTTTGAACAATCATTGAATACTTTCAACCTGGAGTCCCTATTTTGGAGTCCCTACTTTGGACATTTGCGCCCGGAAAAAAAGGGAGAAAAGGAAAAAAGCAGATCGACAAGCATTGCGATGTGACACATTGTGAGCTTGTAGATTGGCTATGTTTGTCTTCTGACTAAGTAAAAAAGGTATGTATATGTAATATGTAATTATTTTATATTATACAATATAATACATTATATCTCTGCTGTCCAGCACGAACCTGCTAACTCCAAAATGCTCATTGTTCAGGAAAATATAAGTTTTTCAGGAAATGAAGAAAACCATATATTTTTAAAACAAAGCAATACTGCCTCATCAAAGTTGGTATAGTGACTTTATATATTGTCAGATACTTGCATGTGTCATTATATTATCAACACTTTACCCAAATCCAGCACAAGAAGAGTTAGGAGTTTCAGACGAGCAGAAATCAAGCTGAAATGGAGTTAGGAGTCCGAACAACGATAGCTCCACTCGCTGCTGAGGGAGGTTTCAAAAGGGTACAAATTCCCAAAAGCTCACAATGCATCACAACGTGTGAATTAATGCCCTGATGCTTCATGACACTTATTATATAGGCCTACAATAATAAACAGGACTTTAAATATTACAATAACTTCTGCAAAGAGGTAGTAGAACCAGCGCGACAGAAATGCTATGAACTCCTTTCTTCTTGTCACATTGCTCTCCTCATTAAACACTTCATAGATTTTAGAAATATAATTACTTGTTTTCATAACATTAGCGTCAGCGCTAAGTTTGATAAACAGGCACACTGCATAGTTTTAACAGACTACGGGGAGAAAACCCTGCTGCTCCGTGTTCCTCCTCTCTGACTGCGCAGCCAGCACGCTCTGCCTGTGTTGTGCAAAGGCAGCAGCAGAGGAGAGGGAGGGAGTTGCGTGGTATTGACGGACAGTTTGAGGATCCAATGGAGTTGTTAGGTTTTGTCAGAGGCGCTTTTTAATACTTTTCATTGGTTCAACATTTTACACAGACGTAAAGGGTGTTCAATAGCATTGATTTATGAAAATAAAAAATAAAGCTGAAAATGGAGTTCGCTGGTTCGTCCTGGACACCGACGATATAGTATAATCGTCGCTGTCGGGCAGAAACCAGCCAACTCAAATGTTCAGCTTTTTTTTTCATAAATCAATGCTATTGAACACCCTTTACATCTGTAACATATTGAACCAATGAAAAGTATTAAAAAGCACTTCTGACAAAACCTCCTAACTCCATTGGATCATCAAACTGTCGACCAAACCAGCTAACTCCACCCCCTCTCCCCTGCGTGGCACACAGAGCAGCTGCAGACTCGAGGCGGAAGAAAACAAACTCTAACGAGGCAGTTTCCCCCCCCCGTAGTCTGTTAAAAGTAACTATGCAGTGTACCTGTTTATCAAACTTAGCACTGACGCTAATGTTATGAAAACAATTAATTATATTTCTAAAATCTATGTAGTGTTTTCTAAGGAGATCAATGTGACAAGAAATGAGTGAGTGAAGAAATGAATACTGTAGCATTTCTCTCGCTAGTTCTACTGAAACTGCAACTGTGAACCCCTCTTTGCAGAAGTTATTGTAATATTTAAAGTCCTACTTATTATTGTAGGCCTATATAAGCAGTGTCATGAAGCATCAGGGCTTTAATTCACCAGTTGTGATGCATTGTCAGCTGTTCCTATCAATGATGGACAAAACCTCCTAACTGGATTTGGGTAAAGTGGTGATAATATAATGACACATGCAAGTATCTGACAATATATAAAGTCACAATACCAACTTTGATGAGGCAGTATCGCTTTGTTTTAAAAATATAAGGTTTTCTTAATTTCCTGAAAAATGTATATTTTGGAGTTAGCTGGTTTCTTCTCCAACAGCAGAGATATACTGTATAAGCATGTATACATTACAGTATACATAGTGAAATCCTCAGCGTTAATTAGTGTAACTCTGAGAGTTCACTGAAGGGCAGATAAATAATTAAAATAAGACTGAGGTCATTTTATTGTGTACTGCATATCACAAAATAAATAAGCCTATTAAACCTAACATTAAATACAGCAAATTATTTTGAGGAATAAATAAATGTGCAGTTCCAAAACAGTAAATGTGCTTACCAAGGCCCTTTGGCATGATGCCACTGCTGTCAGCGGGGTTGATGGCCCAGTAGTAGTACTTGAGTGTATGCATGAGCTGCAGCACTGTGCCCACTCGACGGATGGTACTGTAGATGGTTGCTGTTCCAATGAACTCTGCAGAGAGGTACGTGTATAGAGAGAGCTGCACCTAGAGTGGGCGCATGCACGCACACACACGCACACGCGCACACACGCACACGCACACACACACACACACACACACACACACACACACACACACACACACACACACACACACATTAACTTCTGCAGCCTTAACAGGACACAGTAATAATGTAAAATCTACATTATACCTTTTGAAACTACACTGTTTAATGCAGGGATGGGTGCACTTCCATTGACCTCCCTCTTTACGCAGTTTCATACATAATAGTCAAGCTTTTCTACTGTTAAGTGCTGATTAGCAGGTTTTCTGGAATTAGCAACAGGTCATTCCTGCCTCAGTCACGACAACAGAAGCCTTTTGCCATTCATCCGGAATAAAAATGTGAGGCGCTGTGAATGTCAGCCAAACCGCTAGGATGTGAGCATGACTGGGTATGCCATATTGTGGACGATAACACAATTTCCATGAGAATGGGTCTGAGGCAGAATTCAATGGCAAAATCGATTCCCTTCAGTGCAATGTGGGTACAAAAGGCCAAGATCAGACGGACCATCTAATTAAAACCCATCTCAGCGGATGTCTTTTTGAATGCTCCCGGCTTTTAAAATGACTGCTCTATGAGTGCAGTGCTTTTTAGAGAATATGGACATTGACTTGGAGATAACCTAAGGAAGGAGTTCCCAAACTTTTCCATGCCAAGGACCCCCAAAATGTATGCAAGCTCAGAACTTGTGTCTCATCGTTAAGCATTGTGAGCATGTAGAACAGCTATTTTTAAAAAGTGATATGGGACATTTTTACTGTATTTTGAAACATTTTGAAATGATAATAATGACATTCCCAAAATCTGATGGCAGGTTGAAAGTGGTTAAACTGGCACAATAATCGTCTGAGCTGCATTTGATTTAAAAAATTGGCCCCCACTTGTGTCTCTCTCTTTCTTTCTCCTCCTCTCTTACCCTCAATATGTGCTCCATTTTGGAGATCTGCCACAGGGCAGCCTCCAGAGAGACATTTCTGTATTTATTTTGTCATTTATTTATTCATGGCCCCACCAGCAGCATCACTAAAGCAAATGTATTCGCCACGCAAACTAAGCTTCTTTGATATTCCTCATCTACTTTCATGGATCATTGTAAAAAAAGTTAATAAACTAGAACAAATGCTCCTCGGAGCACAGGTCTCCGCCAGGTCAGGTAGGTTATTGTGGCCTCCTGTCGGCGCTATAATAGGCTAATGTGAAAAGGGTGCCATTTCTTCTTAGGCCTTGCACGGCAATCGGACACCGCATTGATGATTAGAGTCATTTTGTTCAGAAAATGTGTTTTGCTAGATTAGACCTGCTGGTGGCGCTATAACAGGCAAATGTTAAAAGGATGGAATATGAAACATCTGAAAGACCAGTTTCATTTAATGACTATAGAGATACTGTGTACCGATTTGCGTGATGTTTGGACAAAATCTGTAGGAATACTGTGAAAAAAATGTGTTTTGCAAGAAGCGGCCTCCTGGTGGCACTATAACAGGGCCATGTGAAAAAATTGGGGCAGAGGTTCTGAATTGGCATCCAGGGAGTGTGTGTGCACAGTTTCACTGCGATCAAGCTAACGGTGCGGGAGATTAGCTGTCCACAGACGGACAGACGGACGGACAGACGGTAAAACATACTCTCGCCATGCCGACAAAAATACATATATTTGCCATGAAATAATACATGTGAGAAAATATGCAGCACAATGCCTGTATGTACTGTACTGTATGTACCGTATGCATGGCACTCTACGGTAGTACTGGCTGTACTATATCAGAATCAGAGTAGGAATACCCCAAAAAATGTTTGGGTATGTGTCACTGTCACTTGCTTATACGTGAAATTTGTTTCCCGCACTGCCATTTACCCATCCTAACTGTTAGGAGCAGTGGGCGCTACTAATACAGCGCCCAGGAAGCAGTTTGACTTTGACACATAGACTGGGCAGACAGGGGGGTGAAGGGATGTCCTTGTTTAAGTCACATTACATCTTGTGAAAATATACTTATTTGAGTAGTCAGGCAACATAAGCTATTGGAGGCCAAAAATTATAAGATTTGCAATTATTCCTGCATTGCAGATTTTGTTTATAGATCTTGCACCTCGTTAGGACTTAATATTTTGATTAATATCTTGTAGTCAGCTTATTGCTACTCTCAACCACCTCGTTTTGCAATGCCCCAAGCATGTCAAAGAGGACAAAGTTCTGTCAGCTGATCTTGAGTTCAAAACTTCTGATTGCTTACAGCCAGTATACTCAAAAACCATGTGTTCTATTGCTTCAATTTGCTTAGGTAGAGCAATATCTCCAGAACGACTGAAACAACAGTTTCATGGAGTCTTTAACCACATGAACCCTACAGTAGCCTCCCTATTATGGAGCAAACATTCGGCAAAAATAGCAGATCTACCAGATCACAATGGTAGCGGTAAATAGCAGTCTGAAAAGTCTTGCATGAAACTAATTTCTAGTACTACTATTGTCTATTGAAACCTTTGTGTTGGCTCAAACATTTCCCCCCCTCTATCATCTCCATAATTGTGCATCTGCAATCTGCCTCACACTCATATGAAAAGACACCTGGTCGTGAATCCTATCTGGCCTCGGAGCAAAGGTGGCTGAGCTCACCTTTGCAGGGGTGTGGATCCAGATGGCAGCGTTGAACAGGATGTGGTCACACAGCTGCTTGAGCAGTGGAGCCCCATGTGTCAGGCCATCCAGATACTTGCCGAAGGTCAGGAACTGCTCCAACACCGCCCTAGAGATGTGTGCACGCGATGACTGCAGGAACGAGCACAGCAATGTCATCACGCCAGACCAGAGGAAAATCCTTAAATGGACCGGTAAGGATTTTATTGTGCACTGATATGGATTGTATCATGCAGATTAAGTATGTAGCATTTAGATATTGTTATTGGATTGTCTCTACATGAGGTCATGTATGTCGCACCAACATGAATCCAAGCGGCCCCATTCTTGGGTGAACATTCAGCAAAAATAGCAGATCTACTGTAGTATAGAACCTTGCAGCTCATACCTTGGTTTAACACACATACTGTGTATGTAGATTGTGACAAATAAATCTCTTGAATCTTTGAATCTTTTGGCCACTAAATACAGTTCTCTTATTACGGGGCCAGGCTTCCAGCATGGACCCGTATTGTTATTCTGATTATTCCGTTTCTTCTTCTGCCACTTTTGGCAGTTCTGGCTGAACCGTGCAGTCGCTTTTTATGAAACTCGGCCATATGATAGATGGTCATGAAAAACGATCAAGAAATAATTCTCACAATCTTTCGTCAAAAGGTGGCGCTATAGCACTCAATTGAAAAATGCCAACTTTGAACAGGTACAACTCATGCCCTGTTTCACCTACAGCCATGAAACTTCGATGCACACATGCGTCTCCTCATGCTGAACAACTTTCACACTCTGACTTTTGACCTCTGACCTTTAGATCTCCCACCATTTTGAATTATATGAAAAACAGTTAAAACCTATCTCCTCCTGGGATTTTTGAGTAATCTGCACGAAACTTTTTACACATGAACTTTGGACCTATGCCAAAAAACGTTTGCAAAATATTTTCCATAAGTGAAAAAATGAAGCTTTAATCTTTAATGAGCCAATGAATATTGCAGGTTTATGACAATTATTCATCTGCCCCTAACACATACATGCAGACTTACCATTCTTTGAAACTTTGCAGAAATGTAAAGGGCCATTCCAAATATCACTGAAACCAATCTTACTCCAATTGGTCAAACGGGGGCGCTATAGCAATTTTTTGAAAATGCAAACTTTAAACAGGCAAAAGTCATGCCTCGTTTGGCCGACAGCCATTAGACCTGCTTACACATGTGCCTTGACTAATGAGGAACACATCTATCACGTTGACCAGTAAGCACCGCCCTTAGATTGTCCGCAATCTTGAGCAGTTTGAAAAACACTTAAACCCAGGATTTTTCAGCTATTTGCGTGAAACTGTATCATCTGTGTGATCTCCTTTCACAGGTTTTTGTCTGTTGGTGGCTTCTCGCTTAAATGTGTGCCCCACAACCTGAAGGTCACCAGTTCAAGCCTCACTTGGTGCAGACTTCATCTAAGTTGCATTTCACACAACATGACTATCAATGAATACATCTGCAATTGTTAAAGATAACATGAAATACTTAATTGAGTGTTTTTTACATACAGCTGATCTACAATCTCACAACTTTTCAGATAGCAATGAGAGTATGTTTTTTCAATGTATAACATACTTCATTGTGAAAATAGCCGATGTACAATCTGACAACTTTTAATGGTTTGTGAGCTTGTAGATCGGCTACTTTCACTAGTTTTGGTTCTGAGGAGATGTACAATTTCTTCATTGGTAAATGGTTTGTGAACGAGTGATCTTTGTGTTAGTGAAACAGGGGCTTGGGTCATGACAGAAGGCAAGAGTTTGTGATCCTCAACAGACAATATCAGCCTGGACAAAGATATAGCACTATAGGTAGTGTTGCAGCTACCTAAGAGTGCCTCACGATCGCAAGGTTGCCGGTTCAAGCCTCACTTGATGCAGACTCATTTAAGTTGAATTGCAAAAAACATGACTCAATCTATTCCGTTTCCATGGCTCTCTCTCTCTCTTCAATCTATTCCGTTTCTATCTTCAATCTATTCCGTTTCCATGTCTCTGTCTCTTCAATCTATTCCGTTTCTATCTTCAATCTATTCCGTTTCCATGTCTCTCTCTCTCTCTGTCTCTTCAATCTACTCTCTCTCTCTCTCTCTCTCTGAGGGTCGGCCATAGCTGAGTGGTTAGTGAGCCCGCCTAGGGAGCCAGAGGCTCTGGTTGACCCAGGTACGATTCCAGGCCAGGTCAGCAAATGTGTCGACGAAATGAAATTTGTCCCTGAGCAAGACTCTTAACCCCTAATTGCTCACAGGCCCTCATTGGAAACAAGACCGCAAGGACTTTCATGAACAGACCTGTTAAAGGAATTATCATTTCTCTTTCTCTCTCCTGGCCCCGTATTATCGCTGCTTGCAGCTATATTTACTTATGATATTCATGTCACATATCTCTGCTGTCGGACAGAAACCAGCTATGTCCAAAATATTAACTTTTCAGGAAATGAAAAAAATAAAAGTTTTCAGAACAACACAATACTGCCACATCAAAGTTGCTATGGTGACTTTATACATTATATTCAGGGGTGCATATAACTTTTTAGGTCTAGTACTCAGAAGAGCACCTGGAGATGTGACTTGGTGCGCACCAAATAAATGGTCCCCCCCCCGTTTTGTCAACGAGGGGGGGGGGGGGGGGGGGGGGGATTCAGCACGGTGCAGTTTTGTCAAGGGGGTGGGGGGTGGGGGGGTGCTGCGCGAGAAAAAAGGACCCTCTGCTTCCAAATTCCGCAGTTTTTTTTTCTCACGCCGTTTGGTGAACCCCCCCAAGGTTGGTGCCTTGTGCTGCGCTGCTTTTATCCGCCAGATTGGGACGTTCACGGCATATTTGGCACCATTACGGTGCGCTCATCATCGGTGACGAGTGCCTCTAACAGCCGCTGCTGGCTGCGGGCAGCGAGCTGCGAGTCGGTGTGAAGTCGCAGCACTCGCTGCGAGGCAACACTCACTGCGAGGCAACATTCACACAATCACGTGCAGCATGCGTCCCCTCCCCCTGGGCCTACTGGCTGTACATGGGGCCGACGCGTGCTTTAGCGTGATTGTGTGAGTGTGGCTTCAGGAAGTAAATTCCTAGCCTCGATCTCCAGGCTTTTATTTTTTAGTTTTGCTAAAAAATAAAAGCTTGGAAATTCCTGTCCCAGCTGTTGGTACGGAAAAGCGCCTCGCGTCGTCTGATCAGTTATGTGCACCCCTGTTTATATTATCACAATTTTACCCAAATACAGCTCAAGTGAAGTAGAAGGAAGGTTTTCTTTACCATTAATGTGGAAAACTAAAATGGAGTTAGGAGGAGGATTAGTCAGAAGCGCTTTTTAACACTTTTCATTGGTTCAATATTTGAAAAACCCACACACAGACATAAAGGGTGTTCAAAAGCCCTGATTTATAAAAAAAAATCAAAAGTTGAAAAATGGAGATAGCTGGTTTCTGCCCGACAGCGACGATATCATTATGTATCACCATACCGGCACAAATTTCTAGTGTAGGCTAAAGTATATTTTGTATGTTGATGATAAAGTGATCAACCAAGATGAATAAAGATCAACCTACTGTATCCCCATGTATTCAAAACAGAATAGAAAAATACAGTAGGTTGACGGCTCATTGTGGAGGATGGTAGGGTAGTAAGTGGCTTTGCAATAAGACAGACTTTCAGCATGACGAGAACTGTTATCAGTTTTGTCTGGCACCTGCTTCCTTTCCAGGTGGGTGGGGCAGTCAGGGCAGTGAGAGAGGGATACATGGAGAGACAGCGAATGGAAGGTGTGTCCTAAACAGCCCAGAAACAGATGGCGCGATACAGGGCGTGGTGGTGAAGTGTGAAACCTGGCAGCGGGATGGATACGAGGAAAAACTGTCAGCTCTCAGGTGCCGACTCTGCCTAGCTGTTAGTTAACAGCAGCTGATGCCAACAGGCAGGCAAGTCAGCGAGTGACACAGAGAAGTCATTTCTCATACTCTGCAAAAGAGTGCAGTCTGGGGAGGCCGGCACGATGTACATCACACACAGGGAAAAAAATAAAGGTTGATGGAGAAAGAGAAAGAAGCCAAACAGAAAGGAGAAAAGGCCTTGAGGTGCTCTGTCCCTCTGGGTCCTTTTATTTCACTGACACATTCAGAGCTCAGGTCTCTGCTGCTAGTGATGGAAGATCAGAACGTGTTGACAGGAGTTGGGAGAGTGCACTGCACAGCCTAGATAGTGAGCGGCAACAGCAGCTTCAAGTGAGATCAAAGGGCTTCCCCGATTTGTCAAAAAACTTTTGGCTAACTTAGCTACTGTCGTAGCAAAACATAGTACACTCTTTGTCATCCCACACTGAGAATCAATTATGTGTTAAAAATGTTCAAAGTACTGATCAAAGACTTAGTAAATGGTGATGATGTTGAATCTACTTATTCCCAGACTATGGGAATGAGAAAAGGGGGAGTAAAACAGACTTTGAGGAATGTTAGTTTTTTTGGAATGCAAAGTTCTGGAGAAAATATGACACACTATTACAATTGAATAGCAGCTAGAAAAGTGGAAAGATATCCTGACAAGAAAAGTGTGCACCTCGCAGTGCACATATCCACCAGGATGGCTTTCCCAGGGCTGTGTAAGTCGTGTTTTAAAAATGACCTACGGCTCAACAATTATAGGCAAAAACTTAAAGTGGCCTGGTATAGCGCTACCACGAGGCCAATAAAAACAAATTGGGGGTGGAGTGTCTTCCTTGGCCTACTGAGTGTGCATGCAAAGTTTGCAGCCGATTGGTCGAGCGGTATCCAAGATTAGCTGCGCAAAGACAGGCAACACTAGCACGGACACGGGCAGGGGCGAAAACATAATCTCCGCCTCCCGGCCTGGCTTTGATAAATATCACAGTGGAAAACTCTACTGTACCTTCTCCAGTAGGTATCCGATCACCAGAAAGCCCTTCCCTCCCAGCATCTGCTCCTGCATGGCCACAGAGCTCTTGAGCAACTCAACCAGGAAGGCCAGGAGAGTGGCACTGTGAAAGAAGATCGCATAAACACTCACACAACAGTCTAAAATACCTATCTATTCACAGGAACTATTCCTTTGTGGACAAATACTGTACTAGTCAGGTGGTTGAAGGACCAGTTCTATAAATGGCATCAGCAGCATCACAGGGAGACAATTTGGGAGAGACAGAGAGAATGAGAGAGAGAGAGAGAGGGAGAGAGAGAGAGAGAAGATAAATCAAGGTCATTTTCAAAGGATGTCAGCAATCAGCTGGGAATTGTGGCTCATCACTTTGATCCCGCGTCAAGTGAGAGCAAATGGCCTGCTTGCTTTCTCGAGGGGGGTGGGGGTAAGTTGGGGGTGTCCACTGACTGCATAGAGGGCAGTCTGTGTCTTTGTTGCGGGGCCCCCTTGGTCGACAGCTTTGGCTGAGTGACAGCGGTGCTAGCTCACTCTCCTTAATCGGCTTTCCCTCACATCCTCTAGTGGGCTCCACTTCAACGCCTCTGTGCTTCAAAGGACACAATCACTGCGCAGCAGACTTGCCCATAGACACGTGTGCACAAAAACACACACACACACACACACACACACACACACACACACACACACACACACACACACACACACACACACACACACACACACACACACACACACACACACACACACACACGCACGGTCTCTCTCGCTCACTAACTAATGCTTACACATCCCACAGTAACCTGGCCAATAATGAGTCAAGGACAAACACTGTGACAATCTTCACATTCTCTGCTTGATCCTGGTCCTGTCCACCTACCCCCCCCCCCCCCCCCCCCCCCCCCCCCCCCACACACACACACACACACACACACACACACACACACACACACACACACACACACACACACACACACACACACACACACACACACACACACACACACACACACACACACACGTAAGCTTGAAGTGGTGGTAGACCAGGTTGGAGAAGAGGATTGAGAGGTTGAGAGGTGCAGGGCAGACAAGACGGTCATATTTTTGACATAATTTTTCAGGTGCAGGACAGGTGCCAGGCAGACAAGGCAGATATATTAAGTTCACAGTAAGAGTGCCTGGGCTGGGATTTCTCAACTCAGTGGGTTGAGGCTTTCACAGTACTTAGTCTGAAATGCACAGCAATGACAGGACAGCAGTGTGGAGACACATTTTGAGGGAGAGAACAAATGAAACCACTAGAGAAAGTGCAAGTAGAACCAAAATGACAATAACAGAGACAGACAGAGAGAGAGAAATCTATAGATAGAGCTCTGACCATCAGGCTTGGCTATAAGCTATGTGGTCTAAACAGCTTGCATGTACCCAGACGTGCTGCTGTTGCAGAGTTAATACAGGATTAGAGTGGAGCTCTCTGATCGCACGCCGGCCACAGTGGGGGACCTTTGGGCAAGCTAACTGAGTATCCAGTAAAATATTCAGCGTCAATTTGTCAAATTCACCCATGAAGTTCCATTTGGGATGCAGATGACATTGCTCTAGTCTCGGACACAGCAGAGAAAGGAACTACTACTAGCAATAGAAATGTAGTGCAGGAAGATCGGCCTCAAGCTCAATGCCAAGAAAACAAAAGTAATGGCACAGTGCTCGAGGTAGTCGAGGACTTCAAATACCTTGGTACCTGCTTCGACGGAAGTTCTGGAGGGAACTTGCCTGGAATGCCTTGCATGCATGCCTCAAGAGGCGGCTGTTCGTGGCTACAGTGGAGTCAGTACTGCTGTACAGGGCAGAGACATGGACGCACACAGTACAGCAAGAAAAGGCCTGGATGGCGTCTGCACAAGAATGCTCCAAATGTACTGTGTGGACGGACGACATCAGAAACATGGACCTCTATGGGGGTCTCCCACAGGTCAGAGAAGGATGAGGCTAGGAGGCGAGGAGGGGAAAGAGGCGCACCAGCTACAGTACGTAGACACACTGCGGTGTGACAGTGGAGCTAACAACACTACAGAGCTCAGGTCCCTGATGCTACTGTAGGTGTTGGCTAGTCTGCATTCTGCATTCTCACATCGCATCGCATCCATTTGGGAAAGATCCACAGTGTTTAATGGACCATACTGGGTTAACCACATGCCAATTGCCTACTCACCACTTCGGACATACTGTATTGTACATACAGATCATTTTGCTGTTGATTGATGTACAATACATGATGTTTCACTATCTGATGGACAGAGGTCTGTAAGTGAAGCCGTTTCAATATCTGGTGGACAAAGGGTCTGACTGTTGGACTCACCACACAGTAGTCTCCATCTGGCTGTCGTTCAACTGACGGTGGTCCAGCTGGGCAAAGAGGGGAAAGAGCACCTGGATGCCACCAATAGAGTGAATGGCACTGTGAATGGAATGAGTCACGGTGGCTTTCACATCCTGTTGGTGGGACATGATAAATAAGCACGCAGGCATACACACACACACACACACACACACACACACCCACACCCACACACACAGTTAAATTAAGTTAAATTAATACACTGATTATTGTTGAATAATAATGGTTCTGAATGATGTTCCACAGAATTCAGCATTTGCATGTCTATGTTAATGAGTTCAATACCTCAGACGTGCATATCATGACTGTTGGGGGGGCCTTGTATCTCCATGAATTTTATTTTGTTTTAATAGATCGATGCTATTGGTCACACTTTACATATCTCTGTAGGTTTTACAAATAATTTTGCCTATAATGACAAGCCCAAAATAGAGACACCAGGTTAAACTTGTTAACAAATTAAGTATTATAATTTGTCACACATCTCACAACTGAATTTAATCCATTCGAACAGGGTTTTTTTAAAATGTTTTTTGAAATACAATGTTTCCACCCAACAGCGACGATATCCTGTGCCTTTGGGTAAGGTGACTGACCTGTAGCATAAGGGCATGAGGTGAGTGTACAAAGATGGAGGCGTTTTCCTTGGGCGAGGACTCCAAGCAGAGCTGGGCGTCAGTGGCCTTGGCATTATAGGTGAAGGCGATGGAGTTAGCCAGTTTGCTGTCATACAGTACTTGCTTATGGTGCTCCGCTAAGTGGATATCACTCTCTGACTTAAATTTAAATGTGCTCTGTAGTAGGGGAGAGGGGGGGAGGGAGGGGGGGGGGGGAGAGAGAGAGAGAGAGAGAGAGAGTGAAAGCATGGCCTTTTGTTCATTTGTCCAGCTAACTTCCAAATCATTGCAGGCCAGAAGTATTCTCACAGTGCTATTGGTTTCTACGGTATAAAAGACAGAAAATGAATCTCTGTACAGTTGTAAGCCGAGTAGTGAATTTTATTTGCATCATTTTATTGATTTGCTTCAGGCAAGCTAAAGTATAACAGTTTGATAACAATTTTGATTTCAATCTCTACAGAGCATAGTTTAATACAGCATGGTGAAGTATAGTAGAACTAGAAAAAGTGCTCCTCAGAGCACAGGTCTCCGCCAGGTCAGGTAGGTGATTGTGGGCCAGCAATGTTCGGAATTCGCCGGAAGGAATATGAAAAGTCGGACAGATCCGTCTTGATCACATGACTATAGAGATACTGTGTACCAATTTGCGTAATGTTTCCAAAATCTGTAGGAGTAATATAAAAAAAATAGTTCTGCAAAAATCTGCCTCCTGGTGGCGCTATAACAGGACAATGTGAAAAGAGTGGCATTTCTTCCTAGGCCTAGTGGGAATGTGAATAATAATGCCCAGTAGAGAATAATCTCTACTGGGCATAGTGAACTGCAGTAGAATAATCTCTACTGGGCATAGTGAACTACAGTAGAATAATCTCTACTGGGCATAGTGAACTGCAGTAGAATAATCTCTACTGGGCATAGTGAACTACAGTAGAATAATCTCTACTGGGTTTAGTGAACTGCAGTAGAATAATCTCTACTGGGCATTGTGAACTGCAGTAGAATAATCTCTACTGGGCATAGTGAACTACAGTAGAATAATCTCTACTGGGCATAGTGAACTACAGTAGAATAATCTCTACTGGGCATAGTGAACTGCAGTAGAATAATCTCTACTGGGCATAGTGAACTGCAGTAGAATAATCTCTACTGGGTTTAGTGAACTGCAGTAGAATAATCTCTACTAGGCATAGTGAACTGCAGTAGAATAATCTCTACTGGGCATAGTGAACTGCAGTAGAATAATCTCTACTGGGCATAGTGAACTACTGTACAGTAGAATAATCTCTGCTTCTTCGAGAATGTAGGTCCTTGCCCTGCTGTGAGCGTGCACAAGAAATATGATACAGCATTACGCACAATTAGCTGCCGACAGATACACACACTGACACACCCACACACACAGGGATGAGAACATTATTTCCGGGTGGAGATACTGTAATGATGGTCTCTAACTTGAGACATGCATATAAGCATATAGCGTACATTGCATGTATTATTATTATTATTCATACAAAAACATTAGAGCACACTTTGCCTATATTCCTCCAGTACAGACCAAGACCGTGTTCAACTCTAACAGCAGGGTGACTCTGTGGCTACATGCGGTCTGAGCCTGCCCCCAAACTCCTTCTTATTGCAGCATGGTCACTGACCTGAAAAAGTACAGCCTAACATAATGACTTTAACCTAAGGGAAGCATTTGGTTTTATGGCCAGAGGTAGAAATGTGAGTGTGGGAAATGCATCATCACCAACCTTTGTGTGTTCAAGCTACCAAGCTGAGAAAAACATGAGCGCCCGCAGTGTGTTTTTAGTTTCTTTTGATTTAATAGCTTCAACCACCCAATGTTAATGTATTAATGTTACTTGATCAAAAAGTCAGAAATGCTGAAAAACAAACAAGTGCTTTTAAAAGCACTCTCCGGTAATAGTAACATTTCTTTTTTTAAGGGTGGTGGTGTGGGCAGCCATATTAATGTGATGTCAAATACTTCCGAGTTGTGAACTGGGGTTTAAGAAAACATGCCCGAAATCCCAATGAAAAATGTCCCCACTTCCTAAGTGGGGAATCCTGAATTCCAAGGGTTAGTGTATGCACCCAACCAACCATCCACCTGTGCGTGCGTGCGTGCGTGCATGCGTCATTAATCTCTAGTTAATAGTACATGCAGGTGCTGCTGTTATTGAGCTTGTCTTGTTTTGGTATACTCTTTTAAATTTAAGTCAAAATTAATGAATGAAACTAGAGCTATTGGGCTGGTTTAATGAAGTGTTACTCTATTGACAGCTCACTGCTATTCACAGTCTAAGAGGGCATGCACATTTATCCGTCAGCCTGACGACAATTTAAGTGCTACAGCTACCTAGTGCAGAATGAGGATGACTGGACCTTAACACGTATTGTACGGTACAGGACCTCAACAAGTGCAGTACAGGACTTCAACATACAGTACTAGACCTCAACACGGATGATACGGGACCTAAACACATACAGTAACAGTACAGAACCTCAGACCGTACAGTACTGGAACGCAGTACCTCAGTCGCACGATATAAACCCAACGGAAATGACTGAGCTCAATGCCAACTGCTGTAAACTTTACCACCTGCTGGTGCCACACATCAATACAATCTAATGCCTATGCTATAGTATAGAGCGCCGAAGTCCTGGCGTCACTGCCACTAGAGGGCGCAGTCCCCCTGGGTTGTGGCTTTATTTTTTGTGTTGAAATCCCCATTGGGGAATCTTAGATCGCCTCATATAAGAACAGTGTTCGAAAAATAAACACAGAATGACCAAATACACTATGCTAGACTAACATAGTGTGTTCAGTCACAGCCCTATAGCAGATAGAGTACAGTCAAATACTTCCCTGTGCTGTGAAACACGGGATTAACAAACCAGATGATACCAGACAGATATTTTGTCTACCGGTAGCCCCGGCTTCTTTGTATGACAACTTTCCTCACCCTTTGAGGTTAGATTTGAATGTCAGAGAAAAAAGAGTTCCATGCAGTCAACTATATAACTTGTAGCCTCGATCTCCAGGCTTTTATTTTCTTTCGCGTTTTGCTCAAAAAGAAAGCCTGGACCAAGCTGTTGACATTCCTGGCATAGGAAGTGGGAGTCAACCTTTCATTTCCCCAACCAACCAGAGTGCAGTGGGCGCCGCTCCAAATGCTGTGACGTCAGGGCTCTCAATGCTGCACATTGGGGGGGAGGAGGGGCACGGAGCAGGGCGGGGGCGGGCGCACAGATCGGTGAACCAATGGGAGCCCCCGGCTGTTTTCTCCGGAGATTTTGAATCCGCCCCTCTATGACAGATATCAGACGCACTGGGACAGGCTATATAACTTCACTCACTGGCAGTAGTCCAGATAGATCCAGGCTAATCATTTCACATAACAGTGTTATCAAAGTAGCCCCAGGAACATAAGATTGCAGTAATAAGTATGAAAGATTTTAAGCTATAAATCATATTGTGTAGTTGTACTAGTAACCTTAGGCAAGGGTAATCTGATGTGGACTGGCTGACACATGAATAGTAATAGAAAGTCACACTTGTGCAAAGAATAAACAATACAACTCTGATATTATTCAGTTTCCTACTACATATCTGAAAACATTAGGGTATCTGACTGTCCCAAAAGTCATATGCTTAACCCCAGCTAAAATGCACAACTGCTTAACTTTTTCCCCCCTACGTCCATGTGTTAAGCAGTTATTTGGACAAACGTACATACCGTATGTATTCACAATTATTCAATGCAAGCCTCGCCTATATTCAGGCTGACACATTCATAATCATAGATTTCAAAGTTATATGTGTGACTATTCTCATTCTCATCTATAGCGTCTTTGAGTACTTAGAAAAAAACGCTATATAAATTCCAGATATTATTTTTAAATTAAATGCATGCATAAGAAGTCGATGGAGTCAAATTTAAACAAGAAATGACTAAAGTCATAATTTAGCCACGAGCGGCAGGCTTTTTTTGCCCCAATCTGCCGTTGAGAAATTGAAATTAAAAAAAAAAATGAATTTTTTTTTTTTTGAAAAAACATTAAAAAAAAAAAAAAACTTTAAAAAAAATATATATGTCCTTTTGAATATGATTTGACATTCATATTATTAGCAGCTGTATTGTGTGTGTGTGTCCCCCCAACTACTCAAGTTAAAGTATCAATACTGCAATGTAGAAGAACTCTGCCAAAAAATGGCATACCTCAATATGACATTTTGCGGCTATATTATGACTTTGTCATGTCTTGTTTTTGTATAGTGCTGTAACATGTTATGGCCTAATCACTGTCATTCAAGCATAAATGTCTTAACATTAAAATTAAAATAAGTAACCGGTATAGGACTAGGCTACCTATTGTGGTACAAAACAAGTCCTTCTGCAGTGAATTACAACATTAGGATTGTGCAGAATTCAAGAAGCTTTATTTGTTACTGACTCATAAAGATACAAGCAGCGAAATGGTTCTACATATAATTGATATAATGAAGAAAAGAAAATATTAAGCAAGAAAATAAAATGGACAATAATAACTAAATAAAAATAGCCTACAGATATATACAGTTTTAGGAATACTCTGGGACTTGTCTTAGACAGGCATGTCATCAGTGGTGTAAAGTAACTACATGTACTCAAGTACTGTATTTAAGTACAATTTTGAGGTATTTTTCACTTTACTGTGGTATTTCCAGTTTTCAGTACTTGTACTTCTACTCCACTACATCTCAGAGGCAAATATTGTACTTTTGCTCCACTACAATTATTTGAAAACTTGAGTTACTAGTTACTTTGCAGATATAAATTACTAGGCCCGAAACCCCCAGCCGCGCACGGGGCCCAGCGTGGGCGCGTGTATATATGGGATGAACATTTGGGAAAAAAAAAAAAAAAAAAAAAAAGTTGTAATGTAAAAGTAAAAAAATTGAGAAAAAAATGGGGAAGAAATAATATTTTTTATGTTTCAGGGGGTCCGCGGACCCCCTGGTGGTCCGCGCCAAAGTCGTCGGATGAAAATGTCCAAACGGTAAAAAAAAAAAAAAGAAAAAAAATCAAAAAAAAAAATCATGCAGGTTCTTGCTTGTTTCTGGCGTGGCATCCCAACCTGGCATCCCAATGCCGGCGATGTGTACTTCCGGGTTGCATAATGATGACATCACTGTCGAATCCTTTGCTGTCATGAACCTAGCCTGGTGTGTTGACCAGTAATGATGACATCACTGGCTAATCCTTTGGTGTCATGAACCTAGCCTGGTGTGTGGAGCAGAGCAGAGCAACGTGCTCTTGTTGTTTTGGGGATTTTCAATGGCGGGCCGTCGTGTTGTGTTGGCGTCGGTGGTACGCACGGTAAGCGGTAGGAAGCTGCTTCCACTTCCGTTGTGTCCGACATTTGGTGAGTAGAATTAATTATGTTGCGAGGTGGGAACGGTGTAGTGAGGCATGGCAGGTGCCCTACGCGAAACGTAAATTCAGGCCGCCCGCCGTGGCGACAGTGTTGGCGACATGTGGTGTGACGGTGTTGTGTTTAGTCGATAACAGAGCTGTGGGGTGTGGACACCGAGGGCACGGAAGTTGCTCGCCATTTATATAGTTAGATTACATTATAAAACATACATTAACCACTTTAGCCCTATTTTATACCAAGGCTATTTGAAAATAGCTGATCTACAAGCTCACAAAGTGTCGCATCGCGACACGTTGTGAGCTTGTAGATCTGCTATTTTCAAACATTTGTGTACTTTTACTTTTGGTACTTTAAATACATTTGGATACCAACACTTTTGTACTTTTACTCATGTAAATTTTGAATTGCGGACTTTTACTTGTAACAGAGTACTTCTACATTGCAGTATTAATACTTTTACTCAAGTAAAACATTTGAGTACTTCCACTGCTCCTCAGAGTTAAATCAACACTGAAGCCCTGCGGCTGTTGTAAGTCACAGATGATTAGAAGATTCTCCGCTGGCCGACTTTTTATGACTTAATGACTTTATGACTCTCAGCCTCTCACTCTGTCCTCTCACTATTACGGTTAGCATAGCATGTTGCTAACACATCAACAAAGCAACCACAAACTTTTCGCTGGAGCTGGTGTGTGTGTGTGAGAGAGAGAGAGAGAGAGAGAGAGAGAGAGAGAGAGAGAGAGAGAGAGAGAGAGAGAGAGAGAGAGAGAGAAAGAGAGGGTGCGCGCGCGTGTGTGTGTGTGTGTGTGTGTGAGAGAGAGAGAGAGAGAGGGAGGGACTTGGGAGAGGGACAGATGGAGACGGAGGGGGGGGGGGTGCTGCGAGGGGAGGCGGGTGCTGTGAATGACGGCCGTCCATTGGCCGTCCATGGGCCGTCCATGGGCTTTAAAGTAGTGTCTCCCCATTGGCTGTAAAGTAGTGAAGGACAGCCAGGACAGCCAATAGACAAATAGGTGTCCCGAAAACATGTCGAAAACATGTCGTGTCGCGAGTGACGATGTCTGAGGCTGTCTGTAGAGCCGCAGCGCTTTCAGCTCACGGCTAAAAATGTGAAATGTGAATGTGTTTTAAGCGGCACCATGAGGCCAAATTGAATATTTTTGTTCGAGTGTCTTCTTTGGCCTACTACAAGCGCACGCACGCACACACACACACACACACACACACACACACACACACACACACACACACACACACACACACACACACACACACACACACACACACACACACACACACACACACACACACACACACACACACTCACACACTCCCTGGCCTTCGGGTGAGAGAATTATATGTGGGTTGTACTGTATTCATACTCAACCGCTTATACATTATACATTTCATCAATTTCAAAATGTACATTTGATAAAATAGCAATAATAAAAGATCTAGCTCCCAACACAGCCTATGGGGCTTAAGTGATTAAACTGAAACAGCTGGCAGTCCGTTGTAGACAGCATAAGTGTGTATTTGTCTGTTCCCTACTCTGTTCCAAGTAACCACCACCAGACTATTCCCGGCAGTCCCCTAGATTAAAACAGGCAGGTCTCTGACCCCTGGACAAGACACTCAACTTGCTAACCAATCATTTGGCCTGACATCTCTCTGAACCCCTTAGACAGCTCACCTGGATGCGTGTCTCTCACACACATATAGCCAACCCCATTCACGACTTCATCAAATGTGGGTAATTGCTTGCCTGGAACACCTAATTCGCTATTTCAAGCAATCTGGTGGGGTCATTCCATTGTGTGTTCCCTTCGTAATCGAAGGTCTGGAACCTCAATTTAGGAAGGAAATAGCAAGTCAGCAGCGATTAGAGAAAGGACCAAATGAGAAGTTCTCCAAGAAGTCTCCAGGCTTTCTTTGACCATATGGTTCTGTGCATAACTGTAGCCGCGGGTTTCCCTAAAGTGGCATACCCGTTTCCAGTTACAATTCAGTCTACCATAGCGTCGCTTGTTTGGCACAATTGTAGATTTAAACCAGAAACACATATGACACCTTACCATGTTTTTCTGGTTAAATCTGCTGCAGAAACATACAGTATGAAGGTGCCATACTACTATATGTGTTTCTGGTTTAAATCGGCAGCTGCACCAATCAAGCGAAGCTACAGTATGAGAAACTGAACCCGGAACTGGGTATGCCACTTGTTGTCTTCCACAGTCTTCAGCAATGCAGGCATGGTTGTAGTCGGGTTGGAACACAGTGGAAAGCTGTCCATGCAGTGTTTTGAGCCTGAGCACATGCCTGCACATGAACGGGCGTACCTGTGAGACTGTGTTCCCGTGAGCCATCCAATGCAGCATGCTTTGGCTGGCTGCTTTTTATCTGGCTGCTTTTAAGCCCCTACTAAACTTGTTGTCCAGACTACAGTACAACAGACTGTAAGTTGAAATGAAGTAGGGAGATTGTTATCAGTCATTTGAAAGGCGTGAAAACGTTGCTGCTGCAATTCTCTCCACACCACACCGACAGTCGGCTACTAGTAGCCTATGATGTAGAAATATGGCGTTGGCTTTTGAACAACAAACATATGAACATGCCATGCAATGTGCACATGCTTAAATCATTTGAGAAATCGGCAGGTGGCTTACAGGACATAGGCACAAGTTTATACTTGAACTAAACTCTATTTAGACTAGTTTGGTTTATCATATCGGTCTTAATTAATGTCGAAACGATAAGCACAGTGCATGCCTGCAGCAACATTAGAGTGGATTGTTTCCATTGTTGGGCATACACCTCACTTAACAGACTAACCAGTAAGACTCCCTAATCGGGAGATAAGCGACCGTAGGTCACATGTATACAGAAGAGGGCTGTAACGGCGATTGGTTCCTAGTTGTGTGGGCAATGGATAGTTTGCAGGCAAGAGCTGTTGGTGTGTGTGTGTGTGTGTGGTGTGGGAGAGAGAGTGTGTTTATAGGGGAAAGGAGGGATTGTTTGTGGGGGGCAAGCCCCCGAGTTACGGCATTTTATGTGAGCTGCAGTGGCAGGGGGTCCTCCACTGGGGGCGCCACCACTTTTGCATCCGTTCTGGAGCACCAGGAGTGGGTGGTCCCCGGGAATGCCCCGTGAGCAGCCCCGTTGGGGTGGTCATTTGGTAATTTATCCACATGTGCTCATTTTTTACACTTGGGGGTCCCCGAGGCAGCTGGGGGTCCGGGGAGCTCCTTGGAGGGTGTAGTTTGGCAGGTAAGGAGTGTGTGTGCAAAATGTGGCATGGATCGGGGCAATGGGTGCGGAGATATGAGCAGGGCAAAAGTGTGACGTGTGTGACGGAGTGACGGAGTGACGGACGGACACCTGGAGCAGCTTTCTGTAGTAAGTGCGACCTACGGTCGCAATAAGTATTACACATCCACTTGTCTCCTAAACCCCTAACATCTAAAGGCACTGGTACCTCCCTATGGACATTAGAGAACACAAATATATTTTGGCCAAGGATAGGATGAATTATATCACTGTTGGTCCAACACCAAATTATTTGTCTACAAGAAGAGAGAAAACAAACGATTATTGACATTGTTTGTTACTGAGAGCTAGCCTGGTCATGGCCAGACTAATATCACTGCATAGATGAGGAGGCGGAGGCATTCGTGTGTACGCTGGACCAATAATATTCCACCCGCGATCGGCCATTTTGGGGCTATGGCCTGCTGAAAATGGGTGGTTTTCAATGAAAAAAAAGGAAACTGAGATAAGAGTGTTTTTTTTAAAATCCCATGTTCCCTGTTTTTTTGGAATGAGATGACGCTCGAATACTTCTTCTCTGAGTGACGATGGATCATCCTAAAGCTGTGTTAGGGTGCCCCTTGAGGAATCAAAAAAATAAAAATAATAATAGAACAACTTTAAGCGTCTTGGCGGGCAAGTGGACTATTTAATAGAACAACTTTATGCGTCCATGGCGGGAAATGAGTTACCCATTTAGACCTGAGGCCAATTTTAAAAATGCCTTCTAAATCCTGACCTAAGTTTTCTGAAAAACTTCAAATATTTATTCAAAAAATTACAACAAATGTATGTTGCTATATCTAACTATATAAATGGCGAGCAACTTCCGTGCCCTCGGTGTCCACACCCCACAGCTCTGTTATCGACTAAACACAACACCGTCAGACCACATGTCGCCAACACTGTCGCCACGGCGGGCGGCCTGAATTTACGTTTCGCGTAGGGCACCTGGCATGCCTCACTACACCCTTCCCACCTCGCAACATAATTAATTCTACTCACCAAATGTCGGACACAACGGAAGTGGAAGCAGCTTCCTACCGCTTACCGTGCGTACCACCGAGGCCAACACAACACGACGGCCCGCCATTGAAAATCCCCAAAACAACAACAGCACGTTGCTCTGCTCTGCTCCACACACCAGGCTAGGTTCATGACACCAAAGGATTAGCCAGTGATGTCATCATTACTGGTCAACACACCAGGCTAGGTTCATGACAGCAAAGGATTCGACAGTGATGTCATCATTATGCAACCCGGAAGTACACATCGCCGGCATTGGGATGCCAGGTTGGGATGCCACGCCAGAAACAAGCAAGAACCTGCATGAATTTTTTTTTTTTTTTTTTTTTTTTTTTTTTTTTACCGTTTGGAGATTTTCATCCGACGACTTTGGCGCGGACCACCAGGGGGTCCGCGGACCCCCTGAAACATAAAAAATATTATTTCTTCCCAATTTTTTTCTCAATTTTTTTACTTTTACATTACAACTTTTTTTTTTTTTTTTTTTTTTTTTTTTACCGTTTGGAGATTTTCATCCGACGACTTTGGCGCGGACCACCAGGGGGTCCGCGGACCCCCTGAAACATAAAAAATATTATTTCTTCCCAATTTTTTTCTCAATTTTTTTACTTTTACATTACAACTTTTTTTTTTTTTTTTTTTTTTCCAAATGTTCATCCCATATATACACGCGCCCACGCTGGGCCCCGTGCGCGGCTAGGGGTTTCGGGCGGCCATAGGCCGCCCGCACCTCTAGTACTGTATATAGCAACAAGAACCCCAAAAGGGGTCCCCGTCCTGAAAGGTATAGTTACAAATAGGGGTTCCCGCCCAAAATGGGTTAAAATGACTTAGAAGGCAAGAAAATAGAAACAAATCTTAGAATAATAGCTATCACAAAGTAAGCATTATACATGGAATTATCTTCTGCATAGGTCAGCATTTTGAATGTAGAAATTCAAATCGTTTAGGTCATGTGGATGCGCCTGGGAGCTTAACACCTGCCGTGACTGATAAAAACAACAGCTCACAACTTTATCCCCCTGTGTGCCTGCTGCTGCTTGCCTCAATGTATTGTTAAATTATTCCTTACAAGTGTATAATTTATGCAGCCTTATATCAGAATGGATAGGCATAGTTCCCAGGACAGAGCCACAAGGCATAGAACTGCAGCATGGCAGCACTGATTTCAGAGATTGATAGGTGATGCAGTTTGCATGTGTGTAATCTCATTTAGCCAGTCAAGTACATACCTTATAGCCTGGTCCAAGCTGATGAATTGCAAATATCTGTGCGGGATTGAGAGCTTCACTGAATATATAGACGGCCCCTAGCTGTCCGCAGAATACTCTGTTAGCGTCTGCCGTCTCCGAGGACCCCAGGAAACATTTATCATAACTCTGGGAGAGAGACAGAGAAGAGAGGTCATGCCATTACCCCATGATAGGGGGAACTACATTCCAACTCCACAGACAATTGAATAGGAAGACACAGGAAAAACACAGGCGTATTTCACTGAGCAAAATGTCATTGTGGAACAGTGTCATACTGAGCCACACGTTGTGAACATCCCACTGTCAGGTCAGCTTAATCAGTTTTATACAAAGCCTGCAGGAACTGACAATGATTTAGATGGATTAGGCATCCACAACAGCTTACAATAATTATGCATCTTACCAGATTTTGTCCATTTTCCTCCACATTTGTGGGTAAAAATACCAGCACGTTAAAATATTCAAAATGTTCTCTAAATTAAAAGTTGATATTCACAAACGTATTTAGTCTCCAAAAATATTCAAAATGTTCTCTAAACTAAAAGTTGATATTCACAAACGTATTTACCATAGTCTCCATGACCACAATTCATTATTTCAATGTGAATATCACTCATCACCTACCCTTTTAGCTATTAGTCAATAACCTAAAGGGGAACTGTGACATCACAGACGTAAATCTTACTGTAGTTCTTCCCCGTAGTTCCATTCAGACCAGCCCCATGCCTGGCCCCAAGGCTGTCTCTACGCTGGACTACACAAGATTTATCTCCCAGCCTCTACCATCCAGCACCTCCACAGTGGAGGGCTCCGTGACGCTCGCACAATAAGTTTATAAGGTATGTAAACACCATCTAACAGCACAAATATTTGCAGGCACAATACAAATGACTATTTACCCGATACAGGTTAAAACAAATACATAATGAACAAAAGAAATACGAAACAAAAGCCCCGAATAACTACAAAACAACCTTCAGCCATAACCCTCTCTCTTCGCTGAGCACTTTTCCTTTCAAAAACCAAGGCTGCAAGCATAAAAGCCAAAGTTAAAGTGTCAACAGGATGGAAGTGTTTGGGGAAAGTATGCTTACATCATTTGTGTTGACATGCCATGCCATGTCACCATAGGAAACCAGTTGTCCATTAACGTAGCATCGAATCTCACTGTTCCTCCAGCGGTTGTAGATGTGGACTATACTGATCATGTACCACTAAGGGTGACAATAAAGACACATTTAAAGAGATTTAATAACCATATGCAGTACATCCTCTGTCAATACTCAATGACAAGTACAGGTCATTATTTTATTTTAGAAAACAAATGCTGTGCACAGTTTCTAAAAGCTGAGTCTAACATGAAGCACACCTCTGAGGTCATCTTTGACCCTCCAATTTGCATTAACGTTTTAAAATTAAGCCCACATTTTTCTTTAAAGTACAGAAATTGCAACCTACTGTTCTAAAATTAGGTACAATCAGACTTAATAATTGGAACATTTATTTTTAGATCCCTTCAGGGTTTTAGTCGATCTAGAATAATGTGAGTAATTAGACTTGGTATGTCTTTGAACTCATACTGCTAAACCCCTTATGTTGATTTGTCACAATTAACAAAAATTACGTGATGATACCCCTCATTTCATTTCCTGCCAGTGCACACATCCATGTGGTTCAATTTGTACACTACAAATTTGACAGTGTAGTTTAAACAAGACGGTGTCTAATAACGGCGTGGCGATGTCCTTTTGATGACATATTTTGATTGTATGGCCTATGGTTCAACAGTTATAGGCCAAAACTTGAATCAGCCTGTTATAATGCCACAATGAGGCCGATTTGAAACATTTATCACAAGGAAGCTGCAGGGGGAAATAGCGCCCCATGGGCAGCAGAGAAAGTGATTTTGGACGTACGCTCTATAGAGGAAGCGGATGTTGCATACATGATATAAGACATTATAATTTTTTTGTAAACATAGGCCCGCCGACAAAAGTTTGAAGCCAATTTCAAGCAAACAGTATGGAATATCAAAACCCTTTTTGATGGTCATTGTCACATGACTCACAAAAACAATTCTGCAACCAACAGTGGCAATTGTGGCATTTTTGGCACCCCCTATGGGTGTAAATAAAATCGATTTTGGCTCGTGTTGTTTTCAGAGGCCCCTCAATGTATGACTTTTTTGCGAAAGATTGGATGCTGCGTTCATGTTTTGTGCCATTCGTTTTTTAAATATGGCCCAACTGCAAACTTTGGAAGCCATAGCCAATCGGTATGGAATATGAAAAATCTGAATGATACATGTTCATCACATGGCTATGCAACACATTGAGAGAGTAGCAGTGTAAAGCAGTGCAGTCAGAGGGACTATCCCCACCTGCATAGCTGTATATTGGGGGTGTGAATTGATGTTCTGATGATATTTCCTCTGACAAAAGGCTGAGGAAACATCAGTGCAGATATTGCACTCTTTTCTGGAGGTGTCTTCTTTTATCTAGTTGTTTTTTGATGAAGTACACTCACAAGACCCAAACAGCATTGTGGGAATCAAGACTGGCAGAGCGCAGACACCCACAGCAGTATTTAGGATATTTTTTAAGTGACTATACCAAGTGTTTATTTTTCGGACCCAGGAGGAACACTGTCGGCAGCAGTTTAATAGAATATCAACTGGCCACACAAAAGGGGTAATACTGTACTCACAGGGAAAGACGCAGTTTCATTATGGCATTTATCAGATATCTGAGACCAAACACATAATTCAACACGTATACTCAGTAACTTAGAACTAAATCTACACCAAGGTAGGAAGAACCGAAGAACCTGTTCCCAGGTGTTAAGTGAGGGCTCTAACACATGCCTTGAGCCAGCTTGGTTTCTCTGCAGGGACAGGTAGCATACTCAAACATTCCACACTAAATTAACTTTCATTTGCTCTTCTATTTTACATTAAATTACACCTGTTAAAGTCCTCTTGGGGTCTTAAAAACCTCATGTCTATGTATAGATTTGCAACTTGCAGTTGCAGTTTATCTGAGAAACGGTGATGGGCTGGGAGTTAGGGACTAGTGTAGTGGACTGAGGAGAGGAGCTTAAAATGTTGGATTTCACATTTCAAATTCACTTAATGTCAGTAATGGTCTATGGTGCCTGTGGAATGAATCATGTATACTGTAGCTGAACCTACAGTATCCTTCAATTGAAAGGTCTTTTCAAATCCCTCTCACAATATAACGATCGAATTCTGATTAAAAATCAAGAAGCTACCCTTTAACCACTGACATTATAGACTTAGATAGGGCTTAAGTGGCTAAGAATCTTTCTTTCCTCTCTCTACTTTTTTTTCTTCTTCTATTTAATTATCTCTCCCCAATCAGGTTGACTCAATTTATAAGGGGATTAAGGCTAGATTAATTTCCAAAGGCCATTTGTATAGGTATGCTTTAAATACCAAAATATTCCCACTATGAACGTCTGCCTATGCCTGCTTAAACATTGTTACAGCTGTTGCGGTCATTGCTATTGTTTATATGCATGTCTTTTATTTATTTTAATTTTATTATTTATTTTCCTAACCTTTTTTTCTTTTCTCAGTGTTGTCTCTGCATCTGGGAAGAGTGGGAGGGTGGTTGGGAGAGCGGGTGGAAGGGCGGGAAATGAGGGGTATTTATGTACTGTATGTATGTATGTTCATGAATAATGACCTCATATGGGGGGGGGGGGGGGGGGGTCTTTAAAAAACCCAATAAACAGATAAAAAAATGAAAAAGAATCTAAGCTGTACTCTAGTTCAAGCACTTCATTAGAGCAGCCTGAGAGTGATTAGAAATAATAGTTGCACTTACCTTCCTGGGCTGAAAGTCATATTTCACACAGTGCTGGAACCCTTTTCCTTTTGACTTGAGCGATGTCACAATCAAACAGTTGCCAACAAAATGTGCGGAGTACCCGATGCCCTTACTCGTTCGAAAGCTGTAAGTGAAAGTTCATAAATACTGTGAGTTGTTAACTTGACAGGTGGAATCAATTTAATTTAATCAACAAACAGGGTGTAATGGATGTATTTAAAAAGTCCAGTCTGCTACAATCTTAATTTTCTGTAAAGGAAGTGTCTGATGGAAACATAAAACACGGCAATGTATCTGTAATATTTTGAATTTTCTTAAAAATATTGTTTATATAATTTGGATGACTAATACATCTATTAAAGGGATTGTAGACAGTTCAGAGATAAACAAAGAAAAAAACTCCAGCAGTTCCTTTCCCCGACCACCAGGGGGTGACCTCCATAGAGTTAAGGGGGCTTCAAAACGGGCCATGCCGAATATAGGTTGCTTTATTCGTATAGAATTCGCGGAACTGCCCGCCCCTGCCGGTTCTTTGAATTTTTATTTTTAAATAGGCTCTTTCATGATAAATTGACCACATATATGATAATATATATAACTAAATTCTATCCAAACGATTTTTTTAAAGTAAATTCTGTGCCTCAAAAAAGAAGTTTGAAAGCGTTTTAAAACCGAAAGTAAAAAGTTCCCACGGACACGGACGTTAATTTGCGTTAATTTACGACCCGGACAAACATAAACAGTAGGGAAAATACGGATTGCAGAAAGAGGACTGTGTTTCAATGCAGGAAAACACCCCAGCATCATTATATAGTGGCTGATAGAGGGAAAAAAATGCTAAATATATATATATAAATATGTTTCAAATTTAGGCTTAATGTTGCCTACAAACCCTTTAAACTATGCCATGTAAATAAAATGTTTTCACAACGTGCACTCAACATCCTTAACTTTCATGGTTGAAAAACCAATAACAATGTTATTCTAATCAACCATCCTAGTAGTCTTAGCCTGGTAAACCCTCCCTCCGGAAATCTCATTTCCATTTGATTTCATGAAGGAGTCTGGTCTGAACCGCCTTTCTGCAACAATCGCTGTGGGCTGGAGTTGGGCGAGAGTAATACCGTTGACTGACAACCCCTTCAACCAATGATCGTTTTTCCCCTTCAGCCAATCAGCAGTTCATTTTGACGAGCTCCAGACTATGTGACGCAACAGGACTTTTGGGACGGCCATGCCGAAAATAGGTTGCCTTATTGGGATACATGCGTGTCACTCCCCGCCCCTGCCGGTTCTCTAAATTTATATTTTGAAATAGGCTCTGTCATGATTAATTGACCACATATATGAAGTTAAACAACTAAATTCTATCCAAACGATATGTTAATAGTAAATTCCGTGCCTCAAAAAAGAAGTTTGAGACCGTTTTAAGAACGAAACTAAGAAGTGACGGCACTCGGACAACAACAATGGCTGCCGTTCGTCTTTTGTCGGCGGCTCTCAGGCTGCACTCGGGTTCATTCGGGCTCACTCGAACTCGCCACCTGATTGTCCAACTGTCGCTGTCAATCACAGAACAATGAGCGACGACGCTGATAGGCTCGTCGGCTCGGCGAGCAGAGCGATTATTGGAGAAAGGCGTTTCAGACCAGACTCCTTCATGAAATCAAATGGAAATGAGATTTCCGGAGGGAGGGTTTACCAGGCTATAGTAGTCTAGCTCAAGATCTTGAAATCACGGAAAGTTGCTGTTTGACTTCATAGTGTATTGTTGCACAGTGAAGTCTACAAATTCTTCTTCCCTTTCTACACCTACTCTTTCTCTCACCTACCTGGATGTAAGGCGTCTAGAAGAGAAACACCCCCATACACATTGTGAGAACACCAACATCCTGTTTAATTTTATTCTTCTTGCCTGCCAGAGGCAGTGATTACCACTGAATGATATCCGTCTCGCGCACGCACAGGTCAAGTAATAATATATCTGAGATATAATATATCTTAATATCAAAAAAAGTCAAGTGTGACCTGGGATGACGGTGTGCAGGGAATGTGCTGGCGTACATAAACCAATTCAAAGGGTTCTCCAAGGGCTGCAATTAAGACTTCCGCAGCTACAGTTTTGAAACACCTTTCTAACTCTGAGGAGACCAGCGTTTTCAAGAGCCATGCTGTGGGAGATGAGCCACAGGTGTGCTGTCCTCCCCTTGTTAAGCCTTAAGGCAAATTTCCTTTTTTCAGCAGAGCCTGTTTTCTTTCTCTTTTATAGTTTAGGTTCAGTAAGCGTTTGAAATATTGGCAGTGGGGAAGTGTCATTAATACGGCACTCAGAGGGGCAGTTAGGAGTTAAGTGTCTTACCCAGGAAAATTGTCAATACGCTTTTGCCTAGTTTTACAGGGTCAATGTCGCTGCACCCCATGCAGTTGCGACTGCTGTCTTTCAGGGTCCATTAGGGTGTTCCCGGCAAGGTGGGATTCCTTGTGACTTCGTTGGTACTAGACATCCAGTGTTAAGCACTCAGGAAGAATGAGAGTTTTGTATGTAATTCTGAATGACTAGTTCTGTCACTCGGAATCTTGGCAAAAAGATTCTGCAGGGACATCCTTGATGATGATTGCATCCATTATGTACGTATGCTAGCACATTCCACGCCCACCGTCATCCCAGGTCACAGGTTGTTGATATTAATTACTTGACCTGTGTGCGTGCACAAGATGGATATCATTCAGTGTTAAGCACGGCCTCTGGCAGTCATCCAGAACACAGAACAGTATTTCAACATGAAACCCACCACCACCTCTCTCTTCTTGCCCTGCTTGGGCACCTACACACACTCTCTGACTATGTTTGGGTACATCACAGAGTACCCTCTTCAAAGCCCCCACCACACTGCCAGCTGCTGGGATCAACTGAAACAAACATTGGCTCCTTTTCCAGGGCTGATAAAGGGAGATTAGGCTTTTATGCTGTGGGATGCATGCAGGGCGTGAGAGAGATATGAAGTCCCAGACCTGGATACCATTGAGTTTGTCAGGCTGTTTCAGTGGCAGGGGACCTGCCTGCTGGTGATTTCTCTCTCTCTCTCTCTCTCTCTCTCTCTCTCTCTCTCTCTCTCTCTCTCTCTCTCTCTCTCTTAGGATAAGAGAGAGACAGAGCAGCATCTCTCTCTCCCTCTTTCTGTCTGTCTCTTGCACACAAGCAACAATATAGTCTACTTCTGAAAGAAGGATATGTTTTCCTCTCTAGCCCCGACGCTGTGCTCTGAGCCACTGAGAGCAATGCATAAACAGGATTAGCAAAACATATGTACTGTAGCCTGTTTTGTGAAACTATGTAACAACAACAGGAACAAATTAATTCAAATAACTTGGGTTTAGCCACCTTTATTTTCTCTTTAAGTTCCTATACATGGAAAATTAGAGATTTACAGCAATTTCTTCCATAAGTAATGGATTTCTTCACAGGGATTTCTTTCAAGTGTTATCCAACAACAGCAATGGCATCAAGCACATAAATGGGCTGTAACTGTTATTTTGGACTAATTGCTGAGAACGTGATTTCCCCTCTGGCAAGCGCCATCTTTTCGACTTAATTATCATTTGTGTTTCTGTCTTTTACCACCTCCCATTCTATTCTATACTTCCATCTTGAGGCTTCGCTCCCCAGTGAGAACAATAGCTGATAAATACTGCACTTCTGGGCTATTGATCTAAGCACTAATTACCCACAAGCCTCTACAAGGGTGAGGCCTCTGTGCAGGCTCTGCAGACAAACTAAACTAATTCTTACTTCCACAAAGTAAATACTGTAAAGAAAACTTTATTAGAAAGCGCCTTTAGAAACAAGAGTACAATGTGCTGAACAATAAAAACATTACAAAAATAGAAATAATATAAACAAAACAAAGTGCTTACTAAAGAAGTTGACGAAGTAAGAGTTTTTAAAACAACTTCTTAAAAAAAAACATTGTGCATTTTTTATAACTATGGAGAAATGGTTCCAGTGAGCTACAACTGCAAAGGCTCGGTTACCATGTCGTTTTTAGCCTAGGTTTCAGGACAGTCAGAAGGCCTTGGTCAGAAGACCTGAATGTCCAGGGGATGCATTTGTATTATGTAAAGTGGGGCCAGCCAGTGTAGTGCTTTGTAGGTGATTTTAAAACTAAACAATGTAGCTACTAGCACAGGTGTAATGTGAAACTTAAGTTGTGTATCCAATATTCAAATTGCCTACAGGGTCAACCGAAGGCGGGCGGGCGGATGGTGGGTGGACGTCACAAACGTAACATACGAATCTGCGAGGCACACCGTTGCTCCGATCCGCACCAAACTTGGCACAAACACTGTTCAGGGGTCTGCCACCGGACTAGCCACACCAGGGCACACCTTTGGCACCTAGGTGCCCCGCGCACCATTGCTCGCCCCTCTGTGTTCTTATTGGCTGAGGTTTAAACATAACTCCAGTTCCCAGCATGCTAAACGCCCCAAACGTGTTAGGTGCTCTTAGACAGCCAATAGGGACAGGCTGTAATTGGAAGTAGGCTGTGAAACAAAATGTGTCTCACAAGTTTCTTCCATTTGGCGGAGTCAGGTTAGGTCATAGCACCCTACCTCTCAAACACAAGGTCTGACAGTGGACAAGGTCTGATAGTGTATGACATTGGACCTGGAGACATACTGGAGATAAATATTCTGTGACTACTTCAAAAGGTAAGAAAATCGCAGTGAAAGAGTTAATATGGATTGACTTTGGCAATGCTTCTTATTTCAGAAGCAATGCTTCTGAAATAAACAGGATTGGACCACATTCTTTACATGCAACTCAAAGTTCTGTATTGATCAAAGAAGACTCCTAGGTTTTTTGAGGCTTGCTTAACATTTGCTGCTAAAGGACCAATACAAAGTCTAACCCTGTACAGTAGCTTTCCACCTCAGTCCAGCCAGCACCAGCCACCACAGTTCAAACCCACACTGGCTTTAATCACAGATAATCTAGCCTAATTCCCCCTTTGTCCTATTATAAACCACATTATTTGAAAACATTAGGTCCTTTAACAGATATAATTATGTTAGTGTTACAGGCTGCCAAAGGTTTGCACATCATAATCTGCTTAGATGGGGAAAGAGAAACTGCTGGTAGATTTATGTATCTTCTAAATCTAAATGATACAAACACATCACAATCATAGTATGGAAAACACACACACACGCACACGCACACAGAAGAAGTTTAATCTGTTTTCTAGCCCAATTAAGTTTACAAATGCAAGGGATGGGACTTAGTATGTTATTCAGTCAAGTCTACAACACTTGACCTGTATTCACTGGTGATGATACAGGGGCATGGCACCCCCTCTACCCTCCAGGATATGATGCACCCCCACAGCCCTTCCTGCACCCTTCCTTCCTTTCGACACCCTGGCCAACAACCCAAGTGGATTGTTGGTTCCACCCCAACCCCACCCCATTGCACTCTATTTAAGTATCCATTTGTTGATAGGGTTTATGCCACTTACTGCAACCTTGAACTTTGGAAGACGCTCTGGGGTACTGCAAAAATACTGTACTCAATATGTACAGGTAAAGAATTACAATCAATATAATTATTGTATACTCACCAGTAAAGGTATGGTTTATCCTTGTCAACATTGATATTGTTCAAAGGATCCATTCTGAACCAGGTGTTGAGAGTGAACCCATTCTGATAAGGCCACTTAGCTATAGGAGGTAAAGCAATGGCCTGTGGACAGATGGAGTAAGATGATCACAATATACAAATAGAAGACGATCTCACTATACAGTACTGTATAAGGCGTCACTTGTACAGTATCTTCATGTCACTGGCTTCCATTGGAAATGACGTGTAGCCTATCACTTTGTTGCCGCAGGATTTGCAGCCTGTCACTTTGTGTGAATGCAGCATTGTGCATCACGTCATAAAAAGGAACAAACGAAAAATGCTTTTTCTTTTTCACTGACTCTAGTTCAGTCACAAAAATGATTATTTGTTTTTGTTAGAGGTTATACATTTCAATCCCCAAGGAACTTTTTTGCTGTATCATCTTTTTTTTTATTCCAAAAGTTAAGTGATTTTGTAATGTAAAAAATAATGTGGCTTTCCATTCCCTATTTTGCCTGTCCAATAGCCAATCAGTGTTATACAATAGTCTTTACTCATTCACATAAAAATATGTTACTCTGCATGCACAGTTGACTCATAATTATTCATTACCGACACCTCAACCATAGCCACGGCAGTGGATTGAATCGTTGGTCACTGAAGCGTTAAATTAGCAACCCATAATGGTGTATAAATAACCATTTTTTCCTTTCAAACAATCCTATTTCAAGTATTTCAGTAACCTAAAACCACTTTTTTCATTACTTAATAAAAACGTAATAAAACTTATGTTTTACCAATACCAAACACATATGTTTGTTTTCATCCCATGCAGTTCAAACATTAGCTCCCACCACCAACCCAAAACAAGAAAAAGTTAAAAAGGTGGAGAAGGATGTACTGTAGAAAGGAGAGTAAAAATGTGACAGTGGATTATATAATGTGCCGCAAGTATTAGTATAGGGCAGTGGTTCCCAAAATAGGGGTTTAGGACCCACAGGGGGGTCCCCAAATTATTGGGGGGTCTCTCCAGATGATTAGCTTAATGTGCAACATTGTTTTCTCACTCAACAGTAAACAAACCAACATACAGTATAAGTGTATTAAGTGTATCTATCTGTGAAGTGAAAATTTAAGGACTTTTAAGACCTTTTCAATACCAAATATTACGTAAGAAAGAGGAAAACATTGTGAAAATAGCCAATCTACAAGCTCACAACGCCTCACAGTGTGGCTATTTTCACAATATTCATCCCTGAAACCGAGTCAAACTAAATGTAATACTTGTCAGGGTGGGGGGTCCCCAGTTCAAAAAGTTTGTGAACCCCTGGTATAGGGCACAGTCATGTTTCAGGGTTTGTTTATTATTGTTTTTACAGGTTATGATTGTAAGCTTTCAAATGATGTGTCATTGTTTGAAATCCCATAATGTGATGTGCCCACTTGGGGCACATTACATCATAAGACCCTGTCGCAAATGGGGGAATATGTACATGTATATACACAGTATGAACAAATAAAGATAATCCCCAGTTCAAAAGTGACCATGTACTGTAAGTGACTGTGAAGGACTTACTGCTGCACTGCGACCAGGAAAGTTGAAGAAGGTATCTGGACCATGTCTCTGGGGCATCTGATTGAGCACTGACAGCAGCTTGACTGCATGCTTTGGCTGCAGACAAATAAAGATAGAAAGAGTACCGTCAAGCACAAAACATTTAATAAATACCAAGGAACTTAGATCAGAAGGAAGGGACGAGCTGGACACCGGCCATGATGACGCTCATAGGTGGCAAACTCGCACCAAAGGTCTCAATCGTTCAGAAATAGTGATTATTTATAAGCTGGTCCACCTGGCTCCCATTGACGGCAATGCATTTCATCGAACTCCCGGCTGCAGTTTGCCACCCAGAGCGACGAATCTGCCAGCTGGAATTGCTGGATAGAGAAAACTACGTGGGTGTCCTTTCCTTAATTTACCTTCCTTGATAAATACCAGGAACCGTATGTTGACTGCAGACAGTCAATACACTACCAATTTCAACATTATGCAGCATGTCGATAGCACAACAAGCCCCAGAACAGTTCTGTCTGATGGCTGTCTAGAGGGCTAAATGGATTGTCTGTGTCAGACTGTGCTAATTATATGGCACCCCTCGACCAAAATACATTTTCAACTGGAAAAAAGTGTTTTTCATCAGAAAATCTGTAATTTCAGTCGTGGGTTATTTCCAGTTGTGCATAGGATCAGGCTCATACAATACTGTTCAGCAAACTGGCGTGTGACTTACCCATATGCCTCCTTCTCCTTGCAGCATACTGAAGAGGAGCTTTAGCTCCTTGACTGTGATACTGTAGCTGGCCAGCACTCCCAGCATGTCCACCAGCAAGTCTGGAAAGGCAGCATAGCACACAGACAGCAAACACATAAGCATATAAATTACATGTACAGTATGTGCACAGAGACACACGCACACGCACACACAAACAGAGGGGGAGGAAAAAGGGAAGAAAGCAATCAGAAAATACATTAGAGTATAACAAATGTAGTTACAGAATTCCACTTCATCCCAGAGGGGCGGCTTTGATGGCACAAGGCTATTGTTAAGTATTCACGTGTAGTACTTCTCATGAGAAGATAATGAACTGTCAATTTAACTTCATTCTCTCCGGGTCCATTGTGTATAAAATTCTATTATACACTATTCATCCAAGAGACGCTTGCAGCAATGTTAAGCCTTAGTTATGCACAGTTGCGCATGCTCTGAGCCTTTTTTTTGTGCACAATATCCACACACAACTACAAGTATAACTCAGGCTTCAGGGGGACATTGACAACTGAATGCTGAATCAAAGTGTTTAACTTGGTTGACACAGTTATTCTGTTAAGGAAAAGGCTTTGCATTCATCAACTGGAATAACACATTTTGTCATATATTGAGCAAAATACCTACAGGATGTACTGCAGATATATTGTATTTGTCTGTAACATAACTGGTGGTTTGATACACTGTAAAATCCATTGTACACTCAAGAGTGTAAAATGTTTATACTCTCAGAGTAAAACTTTATTATGGGGATTTTAAAGTGTACATATTTGCTATAAACAAAGAAAATGTACATATTCTGTGTTGCAAGGGTACAGCCTAGGAGCTCTTCTGCATTATTTGTTGCCAAATGCTGACACTTTACACGGTACCACTGCATCATGTCCAGACTTCATGTCCAGACTCTAAGCAATAGCGTTCTTAAATTAGAAAGTTAACTTTAACACTGACAAACCAAACACACAAACATATCGCTGAACCCTGTAATTGTTACAGCATTGACATAACATGGCTATTACCTTAAGCTATCAGGAAAGATAATGAAAATTGCCTGTATACTGGGGTAGTTACAGATAGCTGGAGTCATGCATTACCAGATAGCAAGGCAGAAAATATTTCATTATTCTCAACTCTTAAGAAGTAAACAGTACTGAAAATGCAATATTCGTTTTACTTTCATTCAATCTCTTTCCAAAGCACACTATGACTAATGAGATTTTTCTTCCTTTTGCTTTTTCCGTCTTCTTCTTTTTTTCTTATAGCCTGTAGAATGTCAATGTTTGAAGAAGGGATGTAATCCATCCCCATCAATCTACACCAACTGGTTCTTTCACATGATGAAAGAATTTACCGACAGTGTTATGCTCCTGAAAATAGTGTCAGTGGCTGAAAGTATATTTGCTCTAGCAAACTTAATAGTTAAGGTCAGGCATATCTATAACCTCTGTGGGATTACCACCTCCCCCACCTGGAGGTTTTTCAGCCTATCAATTATGGGTACTTTGAGGATGGAAATTAGCTTTTCACAACTTTTCTTTCTCATTGTAATGCAAAATACAGGTTTATTGCAGGTTCAATCTTTTTTTTTATCTGCTGCACAGCACACTTGCACCCTGGTGCCAGAGTGCAAAGTCTGAAAACAAGCAGGTGTTTTAGAGTCTACAGTACATATATCCAACATAATAACAGCGTGTGCATCAGTCAACCAGCATCAGCCAATCAGTCAAAATAGCATTATAATTATATCTTCCTTGGCATTTAAACTACAGCCTATTGTTTGTTCCATTGTTTGTGAAACATCAGTTTCATTGAGCTGCAAAGTAAATTTAGTTTGTTCTGTATAATAAAGTCAAATCTATGAGAAATGTTGCATGTTTTTTAAGCATTAAAATTATTCCAAATGATAAAACCTCATTATAAATCAGAATAAAGTACATATCTGCAGCAGTGTTTTCTTTTGGTCTGAATTGCTAAACTGCGCCCGACAGGTTAGGGTCCTATCTGCACAGAAGGAATATGCTTGACGATTTATCATATTAAATGATAAGAATTTGGAGCCAGGCAGAAATACACATAAAAGTCATGATCAGCAGAGTCAGTCAAAGTTCAACATGACATCATAGGAGGGAACTAGAAATACAGTAAACATGATAAGGTCTCAGCAGATTCTGCTTCAAAAGACAGTCGAGAAAATGGAGTGATTTTTATTTTTTATTTATAGTGGAAGAATGAACCACAACTCCACTGGAGCCATCCCTTTAATCTCGTAGGAGTGATAGTACTGTTATCTTGAATCAGGAGGAACCAGAGTCCTCCCCTGACCTTGGTGAGTGATAGGCCCTTATTCTACCTCCTTCAGCTGATTGTCTCCGACAGGCCGAAAGGCATGGCCGAGCCTATGTTTTGCACCCTGTCCGTCTGTCCGTCAGTCAGTGAGCAGCTAATCTCCGGCACTGTTGGCCCGGTCGCTGAGAAACTGTGCATACACACTCCCTGGATGCCAAAGCCGAACCTATGCCCTGAATTCTTCAGATTGGCCTTTTAGAGCACCACCAGGAGGCTGACTTTTGTGAAAACTATAGGTTACTAGCGTAATCCCGCTTCTATGAAATACAAAGCGAGAGGTCTCGCTATGGGAGAGCGCCCTCTAGCGCGAACACAGAAGCATTATCTTGATAAACTTCCAGACAAGAAACCTATATAATCACTCAGGGGACGGATATCCGCTCAGTCCTTCAGAATAAAGGACGTGACAGACGGGAAGAAGGCGGGCGTACCGCTCGGATCAGCAGTGATGCTGAAACATTCGTCCTGCTGCCCCGAGACATTTTCGGAGTCAGGAGCAGTAGGCTCATCGCCCCTATGTTCTGGGCATCATCACATGTACAGCCTGTAACCCTTTTTCTTTATGTTGAAGAAAATAGACGGTGTTTTAACTGAAAAGAGCCTTTTTATTTCAACGGAAATAATAATAGTTCGTGCCTTGGGCTGTATACATATATTTACATTATGTTTGAATGTACAATATATTTTTGCAAAGTCCTTTGCTCAGCCAGGCGTCCAGAACGCGTGCACCGCGTGCATCCCGTTCGAATCGGCTCACAGAAAGTGGGGCAGATATCGGGAGGTGGCCTTGTCCATCGCCGTTCCTCCGCTCATATGGTTGCCATTTAGGTCTTTTACATCTCGGTGCGGCGGGGGCTGGTTGTGCCACACTGGGGACGGGGGCCCTTGGGACCCCATCGTGCCTCCGCCTCAGCCTCCGGGTGGCTGTTAAGGTGCCGACAACAGCACCGAACAAACCGTCTTGGCTTACGGGCTGATCCATGACACCGGCCCGTTCGGTCTCAGAGAGGCAGGAGAGGTTTTGTAGGGCTATTCATGATTTGAATATATAATTCGAATGTGAAAGAATTTCAGTTTAAAAAAATATTTGTATTTATAAAAAAAAAAGAAAGTGTATTTTCCTGACCTACCAATGCGAAAACAAATGCTTTCATCATGTCATACATGATCAACAATAAAGTTTGAGTGCATGCACTGCACACAGAAAGAACGTTGTCTCTGCCATATCACCCAATTGTGTTGTGCACACTCAGCCGCGCCTGTGTGTGTGTGTGTGTGTGTGTGTGTGTGTGTGTGTGTGTGTGTGTGTGTGTGTGTGTGTGTGTGTCTGACTGACTCACGTGGAGACACACCACATTGGTTCAGCCCTTAAAGTTTCCCCCCATAAACTTCCCTTGAAAGTTACATTTAAGAAACTTAAATTATGACAACAGCAAAAGTTTTTATGCAACATTGTCCGTCTGTAAGAGGAACTCTTCTCTGCTTCTCTCTGTCTGTCGCACAGCCGCCCCTTCAACATGCAGTTGAACTGTAGCTCCGCCTGATCTGCAAGCCCACAATTCATCGCTGATGCAACGCGTGTGGGCTTGTAGGTCAGAGAAACACAGAAGGCACTATGCAGGAACGCACAGACAAAGTGGTGATGGGGCACAGACAAAAAATAAAATTAACCTAAATTAGAGCCATAACCCTTAAATAATATAGTTGGTTTCACTATTTTGTTTAGCCTGTTATTGCATGTGTTGCATTTGTATGCGTGCACGTGGGTGTTTATTATTGCACAACTATACATTATTTTATATAATTATATATTATATAAAATATTCGAACATAATTGAATAATAAAAATAATAAAGCATTGACATTCGAATGGGATTATAGAGGAAAACTGACAGCCCTATTCTATTGTGAGAAAAACATGCAAATCGGACATAACACTTGCAGTGCAATTTGCGTGGTGAGAGCTCACAATGGAAAATCATCGCCACTCGCCAGCCACGGAAAACTTGCTGAGGTTGGTGGCAATTTAAGTATTATGTCACATTTTCATATAATATAACGATATGATGAATTACAGGCAATGTTCCCCATTGAACGATCACTGTTGAAATTAAGCCATAATTATAGCTTGAGTGTCAAAGGTCACAGGTCACATTTGAACTGTTCAGTTAACTGACAAATCGGTACCTGCGATCATGTCGTCCACGGAGCTCATCTGGAGGAGCACCTGCTGGATGACGCCCACCTCTGTGCTTGTCTGCAGGTTGCGGACGCTCTTGCGAAGGACGGCAGTGAACATGCTCCAGATCTCCGCTTGGCAGGTGACGTCACAGTGCTCCAGCAGCTCCACCATACAGCTGATACTCTCCGCATCCTGGATGATGAAGTTCATCTCCAAATCAAACTCGCCACCCACCAACTGCACAGAGAAGGGATATAGGGAGGGAGGGAGACAAGGGAGGAAGCAGGAAGGTGAGAGAATGTCTGATTTAGTAGCATGCGGGCACTGCACACACAGCGAAGAATGAAGGTAGGGATCTCTTTCCCTCTGAAAGCTTCTTATTAGATTTTAAGCACCCTTGAAAATTCGAGGTCATTTGGATCTTTAAAGCAACATCGGAGCGGGGGATGGGAACGCATCTTATCTGGGCCCTATTGCCCTTTTCGAGTCTCAAATAAACATTATTAAGAAAGTCGAAGAAACAAAATCAATAATACCATTCTTGAAGTTCAGCAAGCATGAAATTGGTCATCTCAAGAAGAGCACGGTATGTAGGGGATGACTGACAACACATTAGTGTAGTGGGTGGGCATCAAACCAGGCAGGTGGAAAATAGGCTTGGATAGCCAGGGAAACATTACATGTGATTGACCGGCAATAGCATGCAGGATCAAAAACACTTACTTTGGCAGGGATGGAGGTGAGTGGTGCATTGGAGTTTGCGAGAAGAAAGTGAGTTTGTGTTACACTAACAGACAGTATTTTTGCATAGCAGCTACAGTTCTCACTCCCCATGTGTATCCCTTTACTATCTCTGACTTATCAAGCTCTGGTCTGACGTTACACACAACGGAAACCATTGGCTAATAATGCTGCATTGCGCTGAGTCGACGTCTCCATATAGTTCACATATGGGCATATTTGTCCAGTCTAGACAAACTCACAACTTGAACTTGATAGATTATACAAGCAGAAAACACAGTGCTTCACACAGTGTTATATCGTCGTTATTGTGCTGTCAAAGCATCACAAGATCAAGAAGGGTTTCATTCGTCACAAGTACAAGGAGTGAAATGTTGGTGGGACCTGTTCTGTAGAACTGTGCTAACTAAATACAATACAACAGCAAGGTAGATGTTTTAAAGTATTGTAAACTGACAACCTGGATGTAATATTTACTACATACTATTATACTTCAAGTGATCTCAAATCAAGTATTTAAACTCATCAAAGGTGGGCTGATGCCTGTGTAGTCACTGGTGTGAAGATTAGCCGTTACAGTAGCTATACACTGTGTCATAATATAGGATTGAATTACTAGTTAATCTTTCTGACTCTGAAAGTTATTAATGCAGACATTTCCAAGACCTACATATTCTGTCACAAAGCTGTATAAAAGAGAGATACAGAAGAAAAAGATTCAGAAAAGAGAAAGATTCAGTACTTCAGTACTCAGTACTCTACATGGGCATATCTACACGGCCACCACAGACACAAACCCGCCCGACACCACTTGAAATGTATTAAATTATATATTATATTATATCCTATCCTACTATATACTGTAATAAGGAAAGCTCTGTCCCCAAAACCTGTCTGTTCTGCCCGGTTCTCCTCAGTGGCTTGAGCAATTAATCTGAACTTGCACACAGCCATTGACCATTAGCATGTGCACACAACTTCGACGCCGGTTTTTCACTTTACCAAAATGTAATCTGTTTATTAGCGTTTTTAAATAAACGCCAGAGATTCGGAGTCCGGGCAATGGGATCTATCGTCGCCATGGTTACATCCGTTGCCATGGTTACAGCCCTGCAAGCTATGTGATGATCAAACTGCGCATGCGTGGAATTACTGCACGCTGCCGAGTGCCGGCCACTGCCACACAGAAAACGCTGCAAACTTTCATTTACGGCCTGTGTCCACACTGCACACACTGCGTTTTATGAGCAGGGGGGGGGGGGGGGGGTTTGGATATCATCTTCATAGCACTAGCGCACAGATTCACACGTGCAATGTTCTAATCCTCTGTTATTAGCACACATAGCTTCGCTCAAACAGCTTAAACATCAACTTCTCATGGTTGTGGGAGCGGTCGTGGTCCACGGCTGGGTGTGTGTGTGTGTGTGCGTGCTGGGGGTCCGTGAGCGGCAACGGGTCAGTGGCTGTGTGTACAGTATGTGTGCGTGGGGTCCACGACGCGGCGACGGGTCTGCGGCCGTGTGTGTGAGTGTTTACTGGGGGTCCACGGCTGTGTGTGTGTGTGTGTGTGTGTGTGTGTGTTAGAACTGTTGCAGTTAGGCAGACATCGAACACAGGCCTTGCCCATACATAACTAAAAGTCTGCAAATACTTTGACTGCGCACATCCCTGGGTACGGACTTGTTATAATTCAGGACATGTGAGAACCCTGTTTGAGGCTGGGACAGCTACTTGGGTTTACGTTTGTGCAGACAATCCTCGTTATAAAACTATACCACTTCATTCTGGGCCTCCTCTAAGGCATCCATCCCCAAGCTTGGAATTTAGCCAGAAGCCATCTTCATCAGTAAGCTCAGAGAAACGAGGCAGCACTCAGTGAACCAGTAACAATGGTATAATGGAACCTCATGTCTTAACTTATGTCTGAGAGGGGGAGAAATATGTGGTGAGTTCAGCGACCAAGCTGTTCAGGCAACTCTAATAAAGCCACAGCATGCTGTAACAAGCCCTTTGTCTAAATATAGCAGCCTAGAGACTGCTGGACACTTCTTCTACCTACAGCCACTCATTTATGGGCAGATTCCTCACTGCAGAGTGCAGACCACCATCAGAACCAGGCAGTGACCCTCTCCTACACATAAAATAGGTGTTAATTTAAAATGGGCCCAGGGTCCATTTTTAGTACACTCTCAAGAGTAAAATTAAAACTGAGGATTTTACTGTGTCCTGTATATGGCCACTGTCCCACCATAAAAAGCCAACTTGACATATTTTTCACTTTGACACTTCAGCGTTTTCTCAGGTAAAGCACATGGTTTCCAATTACATTTTCTGCCTAGGCAGAAAAACTGATTGGGTAGTTAAGTCTAGTTATTGGTTGAATGACACCTTCACTTACACAGCTGGGAAATAAAATGAAAAGGACATCTGTTGTGAGGAGACATAATACAGCATCAACAAATTGACACAAAACAATGTAATAGATTTTTTATAATCAACTAAATCGAATAACCCTATTTTATACAGTGTCGCACAAATAGCTAAAATAGACAATGTAAAAGCTCACAATGAGTATAGCTCGTAGATCTGCTATTTTTTAAAACATTCTGAAAAACTGCTAAATTTAAATGTCTTTCTACAAACTCAATGTTACAATAATCTCTATATTTGTTTAAATCAATTAAATCGATTTTTAAATTAAATCGAGTTTGATTAACTGTTACACCCCTATCTTATACCTTCAAAGAGTTCTGATACCAAAGCAAACGACTTGTTGTTAGAGACCCAAGTGTGTGAATTAATAGAGACATGTGCAGCAGAGGCCATTGGCTGACGAGGCAGCTAGTGGCAGTTTTATGAATGGAGAAAGTATTTAGTTTGTATTGATTTAAATTTGTGGTATTAGTATGAGAATGCTTTGTGGCTATTTGCAGACAGAAGAATCATTCTTCTGTCTGCAAAAAGCTTCTCAGAGTCAGGTGTCGCCAATATCAACTGTAATGAAAGTATACTTATTAGCATAAAAAGCCAATAATTATAATTTATACATTATTTGGAAGAGCACATTTTCCAAGGTTCCAGGACGTTAGTGAAAAAGAAGAAAGCAGTGTAATGTTCTCAAACAACAAAAGTTGGTCTAGGTCTATGATTATGGCCTAGGATATGTACTCATGGTATTACATGCTAGTGGCAAGGAGGGGTGAACAATGGACCTAATCTCACCGTGCTCCTGACCTACAGTATGCAACAACATTAATTACACCATTCACTAGCAGACCACTCTCTTGAGAAGCCTGTCTAACTGTACTTTAAGATCCCAGAATAATTTTAACTCATTGCACTGCAAAAGGTAAATGAAATCATGATTACACACTCATCACAGGAAGAAAATAGCTACCTTGACTGGAGATATGTAAGAATCGTGTTCAGAGGTAATTCCTACGGCAGATATGCCAGGATATTTTGTATGTCACTAACGACCTCAGTAATAACAGCCCATCAAAAGAAAAAACAATGTATGTTACAGCGTTTGTTTATACCTTATAGTACCTTATAGGATATCTTTAAAACAGGCAGTGCTACATCAATTCCCCAAGCTCCAGGTGCAGTTACACATCCCTATAGTCTTCTAAATTACAACTGTGGGTCAAGTACAACATCATCATTTCACACTCTGAATGACTATTTTTGCAATGACAGCATAACAAACTCTCTCAAATTAAGAAATAATGGATTCAACAAGAGCCATGCACATTAATTCCCAAGGGCTGGCAACCCTAGCCCTCTTCAAAACTCCACCAATGCAATAAAATATTTTTTTTAAATGCTGAATACCTGTTGCCGCTTTGGGACTCAACATACTATATTATTGACAAACATCAGATGGAAATAAAATGTAGTTAACTAGAGTAAGTAAGTAAGTAAATTTATTTATAAAGCACATTTCAAAACAAGGTTACAAAGTGCTGTACAATGGAGCATGATTAAACAAAATTAACACGATAACAACAGAGTATAAAGGTATATAAATAGAGTAATAAAACAATACAACAATGATTAAAACAAAGCAATTTGTCCATGAAAGTCAGGTAGAACTTCATGGGTAAAAATGCTTACGGAACAAATGTGTTTTTAACATCCTCTTAAAACCTTCAACAGACTCTGCATTTTTTAGGGCCAATGGTAGGGCGTTCCACAGTGTGGGAGCGGCCACTGCAAAAGCCCGGTCACCCTTTGTTTTGAGGTTGGACTTAGGTATTTTAAGAAGGCCTTTGTCAGAAGACCTGAGGGATCTCACATTGTCCTTAGGGGGCAGTAGGTCCGAAATATAAGATGGGGCCAGTCCGTGTAATGCTTTATAAGTGGTTAAGATAATTTTAAAATCTATTCTGGACCTAATTGGTAGCCAGTGCAGTGCGGCTAGCACCGGAGTTATGTGTGCTCTGCGGTTGGTGTTTGTGAGGATTCTGGCTGCCGTATTCTGAACTAGTTGAAGTCGGGATAATGATGAACGGCTCAGGGTGGTATAGAGTCCGTTACAATAGTCGAGACGGGAGGAAACAAAAGCGTGCATGATTTTTTCCAGGTCTTGAGAAGTGAGCATTGATTTTATTTTAGCGATATTGCGTAGATGGTAGAAGCATGACTGGGTAACCTTTTTAATATGGAACTCAAAGTTCATTTCATTGTCAAAGAAGACACCTAGGTTCTTTGCAGACTGTTTGACATTAGTTGCCAGGGGACCAAGGGACAGACGAATTGCATTTGAGCTAATCTCAGGGCCTATGATGAGGATTTCGGTTTTATCAGGGTTGAGTTGTAAAACGTTTTGTGCCATCCAATTGTTGATACCGGTTAAACAGTCATGCAAGACTGTGAGTTTAGTGAGATCAGTTTGCTTAAATGAGAGATATAATTGTGTATCATCAGCATAACAATGATAGGATATTCCTTCGAAGCTGTTAATAAGAGTGCCAAGGGGGAGCATGTAGAGGGAGAATAGAATTGGACCAAGTATGGAGCCCTGGGGGACCCCACAGGTCAGGGGAGCTGAGGAGGAGACATAATTGTCACAAGCGACAGCCACACTTCTCCCAGTCAGATAGGAGGATAACCATGTCAGGGCCGACCCGGTTAGTCCCGCCCACTGTTGGAGCCTATTAAGGAGGATTGAATGGTCTATCGTGTCGAACGCTGCGCTCAAGTCAAGCAGCAGCAGCACTGAACACTCACCGACATCGGCTCTCATAAGGATGTCACTAGAGACTTTAAGTAGTGCAGTTTCAGTGCTGTGCTTCTGGCGGAAGCCGGACTGAAACTTATCAAATGTATTGTTCTGATTAAGGAACTGTAGAAGTTGATTGCAGACAACTTTTTCTAAGATTTTTGAGATGAAAGGGAGTTTGGAGATTGGCCTATAATTACTGTGAACTTGTGGATCAAGGCTTGTTTTTTTTAAGAGAGGTTGGATACTTGCGTGTTTAAAGTGATCGGGCACACACCCAGAGGATAAGGAGCTATTGATGATTGACAGAATGTAAGGATTTAGACAGTTAAAAACATCTTTTAACAGGGCAGTAGGAATGGTGTCAACAGGGCTAGAGGAGGGATTCATATGTGACACAATTGGTGAGAGATCCTCTAAGGAGATCATGTTAAACTGGGACAATGACGGCACTGGGGGCGGATGGTCAGCTATGGTGATACAGGGCGGTGTTATCTTAGATCTAATATTGTCCACTTTAGCAAGGAAAAATGATAGAAATAGATCGCAGTCATCATTTGAGAAGATAGGAACTGGGAGGGGAGCAGGATTAACCAGAGCTTTTGGCCTATTCTTATTAATATTAATCAGATTAGAGAAATAAGCAGCTCTTGCATCCTCAACTTTGTGATTAAAAGCAGACAGAAGTTCCTTCATGAGGGTGAAGTGAACTGTCTCCTTAGTCTTTTTCCACCGTCGCTCTATCTTTCTACATTCTCTTTTTAATCTGCGAATGTCCTCGTTTATCCACGGGGATGCGTTGACAGCACCAGCACACTTATTTTTTATTTTGAGGGGGGCAACTGCATCTAGGGCAGACAAACACAAATTATTAAAATGGCAGACAAGGTCATTGGTGTCAGTGGGAGCTATCGCAACCTTACTAAGATCTGAAAAAACAGAGGAAAGATTTTCAGCAGAGGAACTGTTAAGAAAGCGAGAGCGGGTTAAACGTTTGATGGGTTGGGTCTCGGCAATAAAATCTATGTTAAAAAGAATATATTTGTGGTCAGAGACAAAGAAATCCCCCACATGTAGATTATTGAGGTTCAATGACAGTGTAAAAACTAAGTCCAGTGTGTGACCCTGGTCATGTGTTGGCCCAGACACATGCTGAGTCAAATTCAGTGATTGCGTAATACTCATAAATTCATTAGCTAAGTTGTCGGAGGGATTGTCAACGTGAAAGTTGAAATCACCTGTCAGGACCAGATTATCAACCTTCATAACGACAGAAGATAAAAACTCTGAGAATTCCGTTAAAAACTCACTTTTAGAACCTGGTGGGCGATAACATAATAAAATAAAAAGAGGATTGGCAGATCCAATCCTAAGCAGGAGAGCCTCAAAGGTGTCAAAATTATTGATGTCCACAGCGCGGCAAGCAAACTGCTTGGAAACTACAGCGGCTAGACCACCTCCACAGCCGGACAACCTAGGAGCATTAAAAACTCTGCAGGAAGCGGGGCAGAGCTTGTTCACAGTTACGTTGTCTCCGTCTTTCAACCAGGTCTCTGTTAAAAATAAAAAATCAAGGTGATGCGATTTAAAAAAGTCTCTTACAATGAAGGGCTTTTTACAGACGGACCTGGTATTAATTAAGGCCATTTTGAATGGAACAGGCATTATGGCAGGAGCTATAGGTAGACAAGGAATGTAAATGAGGTTAGATGGAGTGACTGTGCGAGGGGTGATATTGTTGAGTGAAAAGTGTCTGGACCTGATAAGAACAGGGATGGTCAGGGGCAGAGGAGGGAAATGGAATCAGCATGAACCATAGGGAGATGCTCATGATTATTGCAATGACAAACTACTGTAGTGGGATCATGCTGGGGTGCATGTCACTTGCAAGCTATGAACTGTATGTAGTGGGTAATTAATAGATTGGTGCCTTTTGAATTTAGGTGCAGGCCATCACGTTTGTACAGGTGATTACTGGTCCAAAAAAAATCGAAATGGGACTCAACATACTATATTATTGACAAACATCAGATGGAAATAAAATGTAGTTAACTAGAGGTCTGGCCACGGGCCGCTAGCTGCGCACGGGGCCCCGCGCACGGGGTACCAAAATCGTGCGATAACAATTTCCAAAAGAAAAGTAAAAAACATTTTTTTTATTTTTTTTTTTAAGTGTTTTTTTTTGGGAGTGTTGGGACCCCCGCGGACCCCTGTGGAACATGGCGGACCCCTTCGGCTTTTTTTTTTGTCATGAAGGTGTTTGCTTGTTTCTGGCGCAAATGTGGCAACACTGATATTCAATATGGGGTGTGTTGGGACCCCCGCGAAACATCGCGGACCCTTTTGGACCCCCGCGAAACATCGCATGCAAGAGGTTGCACATGAACTCTGCAGCCGCACTGAGGCGCTCCAACACAAACACTCTGATGCTCCCCTAAATCCATTCCAGGGTTTGAAAATACCCACTTGACAAAGGGGTGACGTACATCACCATTCCATCACCAATTCCAATGACCAATAGACCCACAAAAGCGTGCAGTAGTCCACACACACACACACACACACACACACACACAGCAAGGGGAAACACAACACGCTCGTCAGCTCATCATTGTGGAGGAGTCGTTGCTCGCGCCGGTGAAAGACGACACGATGGCACAGAGAAGGTGCGAGTCCACGCATACGCATGCGCCTCATCTGGAATTGTATGATAGATGTGATGGTGCACTTGTTTTGTGACAGCATCGGAATGTTACTACTGTAGGAAAGCATTCAGATACAGGAACACTAGGAGTCCATGTCAGTTTGGCTCAGCTTCAATGAATGGCAGCTGAATGTGCCGATGTGATTCAGCCCCTATCCAAATTTTTCAGTGATACTCAGCGAGGATGGAGATATCAACATAATCACTCAAACTGCAGCTCTGTGATCTGCAATCTCCAGTATGCTCACCCACTTAAGATACAGATGCACACTGAATATGTCTATGAAATTAATTCAAGGACCCCAACGGAAACAAGTCCGCAAGGACCTTTTTGGTCGGACCTTTTAGACAAAAGTATTATAAATGTAACTGTGTTGTTTTACATTCGTTTGCCTAATAAAAATGTCAATCAATCAATCAAATTACTATAATAAGAAATAACCCCCATCTACATCACTTCAGTCATAACAATGGCTGCTGCAACTGTTGTTGAAGACACATTTGAAAAGAATAGTGATTACTGCCTGAACAGGCACAGCCTCTACATGACTATATTGCTGAATACTGATTAAATAAATTAATAAATAAACAAACTATAAAATGGTTATGACTTGATTATCTTAATGTAATGATATCATTTGTTATGAAAAACTTCCATTTTATTTTTCAAGAAGGAAAATGTACTGAAAGAAAAACTCCCACACACCGTCTTCAAATGCAAAACAAGATAGATAATGTGATGAAAGTCTAGCAGACCGAAACATTGTTGTATTTCCATTAAATCCTTTTCTTTTTTGCATTTGAAGACAGTGTGCAGGAGTTTTTCTTTCAGTACTTTGGGGCCCTCGTTTGGTCTTCTCCTTCGCCTTTGTAGGTGTGCAAAAGTCTTGCTTTTTAAAGATCAGGAAAATACCTTGTAATGTACTTAAAGCCCATATAGCAGATGGTTTATAGTTAACAATGTTAAAAATCAACATAAATTTGTTGAGACCAACATATTGTGATGAATTATATCAAGCCACCCTTTCAGTGGATTACAAGCGAGGTGGGCTAATTTGCTTCCCTGCGTGTCTTAGACGCGTGATCTTATTCTCAGCGAGATTTTACCAAGCCCCGCCCTACCTGCTTTGCGATTGGCTAAATGCAAAAACTAGAAAAGAAGGACTCCGCCCCCAGAAGGGACAGTGGGGTCTGGTGGCGTGCCTCGCTGAGCATTGGACTGCCGACCCAAACCCCCCGTGATCGAATCCCGCTGCCGACACTCTTTTTCCTACAACCGCAGACAATTTTTTAAGTATAGTTTTGGGCCACGTCGTTGGACAGCGAACTTCACAACTCGATCGCTTTGGCTCTCGTAGCTCAGGTTCGCTTGAGATGACTCAGCGTTGTCCGAGTTATGTACCGATAGGCACAGAACCGTAAATCATGTTTTGGGGTGAGGGTTTGCCCCAACTGCCACTCAAAGTGACTACTGGCCAATCATAGTGTGTCTTTTCCGGGTCTTGGCAGAATCTCACTGCATTTCAATTTCACGTGTCCTAGACACGAGACTCCTGATTAACCCCTGATTATAATTCATGGCAGTAATGCAGGGCCTGATGAAATCTGTTGTGATTATATCACCTCATATTTTATCTGCCAGTGGTTATAAATCAGGATTCCAGGCAGAATACCAGTGGTCTTACTCTAACACATTTCCTTAAAATTAAAGTTCAGTGATAAAAGCAATTTGACTTGAATCCTACATTAAAATTGGCTACTGGGGGGACAGGCGGGCGGGTGGACCTCTGACGTCACTCTGACTCAGACATAACCATAAACAAACCCGATACGGACATATAGGCATGTCACTATGACTCAGTCATAACAACGATTCGAGGGAGTGCGGAGCCTGCCGCCGAGTTGATATGCGGTTGTCCAGAACCACCGATCCAACCAATAACTCCATATATGGGCATACATGGATATCCAGCTGTCCAGAACCGCCGATCCAACCAATATGCCCATATATGATAATGTGCATGCCAATATACAGGGTATGGGCATATACTGATGACATCAGTGATCTCCATATATGTGAATGAAAGAGACACAGGTAGACAGACAGGTAAATTGATCTCCATACTGTATATGGGCACAAAAGGGACACAGACAGGCGGGTATTCTGACACTATGACTCAGACATATCGGTTGGATCGGTGGTGCGACGTAGTAGGTATGAGGGCCACGGAGCAGCCCAAACTCTAGATGTGAGGGCCGCATAGCGGCCTGAACCTCTACCCCTAAAAATCTATCCACATTCTGTAACCACAGTGGTTTTAATCGTAGCTCACTACAACCACAACAGCTCAGCTCACAACGACCTACTGGACTGATAAATAAATGTAATCTGTCTGGAAAAGGAGAACTGCTTAGTGCTTAATGATCTACTGAAGAACATAAACTCCTCAATCCCTGTTCAACTCCATGGGGGAGCCTGTGATTTCCAGAAAGCAATGAGAAACGGAGCATAAATAAGATAAATGTGACAGCGCTTATTGCCTGTGGCTGGGGGCCCACCATATGGGAGAACATATCAAAACCCCTGTAGCCAAATCATGTTGTTTTCCATCTTCAAGCCCAACTAAATGATGAGCATCAAACAATGAAGGACTAGACTGGAGTCTCCCTCAGGGTCTGTGACCAGAGGGGAAGTCTCAGTCTCGCAAGCTCTGCCTGGCGGGTGACAAGTTGTCTGTCAGAAAGTCAAGTGTCAGCTTAAGCATTTATCAAACTCTGCATGGCGGCACCGATGTGTAAGCATTAGCAAATAGGAAACACCGTAAATGTTATTTCCACCAATATACAAATGCAAATGTCCTAAATCTTTCACTGGAACTGCCTGTAATTCAACATCAAAGTCATGTGAAATAAATGTTTTTGTAATGCAATGCACAACTTAAACGCACACGCGCACACACACGCGATGAGAAAGCACTGTGTAGCAGAGAGGCGCAAGTTCAGTTGCCAACAAATCATACAATGTACCGTACATATCCATGCATAGGTTCTAATCAGGGTTTTACAGGCACAAGTTAAGCTGACCTATTTCACTATTCCCTGGAGAGACCCCCATGTAAGGAGGAAACCTGCATCCTGCAGCATTACCTAATCATATCATTTCAATTAAGGATATCTTAATATAATAGTACCGCACATTATTGAAAGACATACCGCGGCTCAGTGGAGCTGTGGGCAAATGATTTGCAAGCAGAAAGATTTTAAAAGTGGTATTCCATAGTAATACCACTTTATTATAAAAGGCAGAATTCAATACTCAATTCTGATTGATGAATTAAAGACATTTACAGTTCTAAGCATATCATCGAATGGATTACCCTTTTATCGGAAGCATAGAAGTTAATAACATTACTTTTAAATCAATATTTAATGTTAAATTATTGATTTCCATCATACAGTAAGTAGCCATGAATAAAGCGTCCATAAGTAGTATAATAAGCGGTCAGGTTGATGCATCAGCATCACCCTGTCAGGGCTTACAGTATTTGCAATAATGCCCAGCATGTAGTATACTGTACTGTATTATCCCTTACTTACTTCCATTTTAATCAGTATCTATCTACTCAGTTGAGGTAATCAATCCTGGGAGCATGGTTACCATACTGTGATTGACACCTCCCTTGATGATAGGATACTTAATTCAAATGAGATTATCATTAGTGTTTTTGGGAGGGTATTAATAAGATCCACATACATTCATCTGAGGTTCACTCAACATCTCACAAGCCAGTTTGAGATTAGTCAGAATGACAAAGTCACTGACCTCAAAGGGAATGACTGGATGTTCCAAAGAATCCAGTAGAGCTTGGTGGCAAGGTTAGGCGGAGAGTATGTTTTACCCTCCGTCCCTCCGCGTGTGTGTGTGTGTGTGTGTGTGTGTGTGTGTGTGTGTGTGTGTGTGTGTGTGTGTGTGTGTGTGTGTGTGTGTGTGTGTGTGTGTGTGTGTGTGCGTGTGTGTGTGTGTGTGTGTGTGTGTGTGTGTGAACACCTACTCTCCGGCACCATTGGCTTGACCATAGAGATACTGTGTACCGATTTGCATGACGCTTAGACAAAATCTGTAGGAGTACTGTCAAGGAGCTGCCTATTGGTGTTCTCATAAAATGTTACTTAATTGCAATTGGCTAAGCTTTGCAGGACGTACTGTGATTGGCTAGCGAGACACATGATGAAAAACTCATAGAAATTAATAAATATATCACCGCTCACTTCACACTCACTTCACACTCTACCTACAACACACTACAAGTACCATCTGACCTGGCGGAGACCTGTGCTCCGAGGAGCACTTTCTCTAGTTGTATTTTATTTTATTTTTTTACTTTTTGTTTTCCATTTCAGTTTAGTTTTAAATCAGGTTTGCTCATTTAGTTTATTATTATTGTTATCATTATTATTATATTTTAAAAGGTTTAGTTTTTGTTGTTTTTATTAGTTTTAGTGTTCTTTTTCTGCAATATAGTCAGAGGCAGGATTCAACATAACAAGTTCAGAAAAATAGCAAAAATAGCAGATCTACATTACATTGCAACACGTTGTGAGTGGCAGCGGTGGCCTAGTGGTTAGAGGGGCGGCCTTGATACCGGAAGGTCCCTAGTTCGATTCCCCAATTCATCACATCAATCATGAATCACCGCTGAATAGCCCTTGAGCAAGGCTTCCATGCAGGATCCGGCTGGAAACAAGCTTCGTGCTTAGTCCGACACCCTGGGTAAACAACAAACTTTGCTTTGCTTTGAGATTGTAAATCAGCAATTTATTAAAATTATCAAAAATGTTTGACAACAGGGCTTAAAACTGGCACAGCTAAAAATATTGGATTGCTGAATATTGAATATTGGGCTATGGACATTTAGGGTAGGTACACACTGTAGGATATTTGGTCCGATTATGCTGTCGGGGACCTTTTTCGGCGACCACGACAAAACCCCCCGATCTGACGCAGGGCTTTTGATCCGAGTGTGAAAGGCTCTGCGAGAGGATCTGGCCGCGAAAATAGCGCTCGGCGATGGCTTCCCGACCGTTTCAGATATCTAGCAGGTTTGATATTTGGCTCTGTCGCCGACTGGACATCATACAGTATCATACAATATGAACAGGGTTGCGATCACTCTGTGAGGATATCCGCTCTATAGCCAATGAGAGCACATTTACAGCCAGCCACGGTGGCTAGGGGAGGGTCGCTGGACCTGACCGCAACAACCGCGGTTTTCCACCCCAATTCTGAATCCCATAGACGTATTTAATATCGCGTCAAATAAGAACTGTGTTCCAAAAATAAACAAATGACCCCGGCGGTTTTACTCTTATGGATATGAAGCATCAACTGACGGTGAGAAAACGATAATGTTACTTCCGCCGAATTAGTTAAAGGTAGGGTAAGTGATTTTCTTTGGTTAGAATAAGTGTTAAATAGCTCTATATTCTGATAGTACTCATTGCTATAGAGTGTTTGTTCAGTATTAGGAGTCTCCTTGTCTCTCCAGCTCTTTATAAAACAGTTCAGTTTCAGTTTCATGTCAAATTTTATCCAATCAGGATAGAGAACTCAATCAGGATATAGATTAAACAAGTGAAATTGGAAGTGATGACACTAAGAAATGAGCAGGCAAAATTGGAACTGGAACACTATAAAAATGAAGCTTAAAAATGGGTACTTTCTCCTGATTGGCTGAGATTTTGACACCTACCGTAAAATGTATTTTCTGTTTATTAAAGAGCTGGAGAGACGGGGAGACTCCTGAACAAACACTCTATAGCAATGATTACTATCACAATATAGTGCTTTAACCTTTTAACAAAATACTTTTTGTTTTAACCCAAAAATATCACTTACCCTACTTTACATTTTTGCCAGAAACAGACTGTATCAAATATAAGTGACTGACTATCATAAACGATACAGAACCTCCTCCCTGACAATATCGCCGAGACAGTTTGTTTATTTTTGGACCACTATTTCTGAACGAGTGACGTCAGTTGTGGAATATTTTCCAAATCCACACAAATCTTGTATGGGGGTCTATGGCACAACATATTTTGAAGGGGGTGTCTGCAGGCAAATACATATTATGTGCCGTTTAAACCACTGGTTTAAACAACATTAGGAAACGAGGCCAAAATAAGCAACTACACAAATAAGTTAAAAAAAAACGCAACACACAACAACCAATATTTACAAGCAACTCTACAGAAAAAAAGCCCAAAGTCGCTTATAATAAGCGGACATGGCAACACTGTTTCTGAGTTGCATCACGCACTTTTAAGCTGGTTGACTTGTTGTTTGTTTCAGAGAGAGAGAGTGAAACATACACGGAAATAGAGAATGATTTAATGTCAATCAATAGCGTCCTGTCTCGGTCTCGCGCATATATCAGTGTGTACCTGCCCTTACTCTATGATTTTAGTTAGTTTTAGTTAGTTTGGTAAACACAATACCGTTTCAGTTAATTGAGCCACATTTTTACTTTTATTTGAGTTAACTAAAATGTTTTGTTAATCCTAGTTTTCATTATTTTGTTAGTTTTAGTTTACTATAATAACCCTGCTTGGTGGTTTATCAGAACATGTCAAACAGGTTATTAGGTTATTATTTACTGAATGAGAATGACATTTCACCAAGCAGAATGCTTGGTGAAAAATAGCCGTTCTACAAGCTCACAGCTGCGATGTGTTGTGAGCTTGTAGAGCGAACTATAGACGAATCCACAGAGCGCCCGTAACTGCGGTGTCGTGGTGCGGAGCGGCACTCGCTTGACACCGCAGTTCTGTGGATTTGTCTATAAACTATGATTCAGATAATCAGTGTGTGCGAGTCAGTGATTAAGAAGTGACTCATTTTCACTTGGGTGGCACAGTGTTAAAGTAGCCGCCCACCACCACGGAGGTCGTGGGTTCAAATCCACCACGGTGCTTCCGGCTTTGTCACGCGTCTATACGAACACTGGTAGGCGAGGATACAACAGCAGCTCAATTCACAGAAATGTGCGTAGGCCTGTAGGGAGGAATCAATTGGCATAACGACAACGACAAGAAATATGGGTAAAAGAATATATAAAAGGGTGACTCATTTTCGCCCACAAAAGACGTCTACTCACAACTGCTGCTTGTAAAGACCAGACTGGAGGCCCTTCGTCACTATGGTGACATTCAGCAGCTACTGTATACTGTAGACTACAGACGGTTTCCAAGGCAAGCTTACAGTGGCCACTAAATTGGGTGAAAATAGAACTGATGTCCTATTTACAAGGACTGATGGTGAGTGTGAGCAGTGCACTGAAGGTGTCTATAGGCTTTTCGAGATATCTAGATGCATTTTTAGATGCATAATAAAACAAGTGAAATGGGTTCAAAAATATATTTCTTAAGACCACCACATGCTAACAAGAATTGTAATGTCACAGCCAGGGTTTTTTTGTTGAAGTGTTGCGAAAATAAATTGAGAATTTAGTTTGAACACAGTCAGAGAAATAACATCATGCAATAATCTAGTGGCTGGCTACAACATCCATAACTTGTTTAAAGGGTTAATATTGTACGGTAACGCTTCTCAAATTGATTTAGCAACAACAACAACATTTAGGAAACAGATAACTAATATGCAACAAAAATGAAAAAATAAGACTAGTCAAGATTCACAGAAATTGGTACATTATAATGTAATGTGTATCTGTGATCTGGAAGTAAAACACCATGCCAAAAACAGAAAGCAACTCTGTGTAAAAATAGAGCCTTTCTGAGGTCAATTAACACGATGATTTTACTGTGTACAGCTGCGTGTGGCGTATCGGCCACTGATGCAGCCGGGCCAGAGGTTGGATAACAAGGGCAACAACGAATGTAAGGCAATCAGCCAATCATTTATCACTGACCCCCTAGCCTTATATATTACCAAGTCTAGAGCCCTTGGTTGTTTTTAGATGTTGTGATTTTGTTTTCACCGGCGTTTGTTTGTTTTCATTCACATGAAAGTTCAGCAAGTGGTGGTACTTTCTGGTTGGTCACCTTCTACCCAATCACTGTAAGCTTATCATCCTCTCAGTCCTTTTATCACTCCCTCACCCAGGGAAAATAAAAGGCTGGGTATGTGATTAAAATATATAGTTGCGATAACTCTGCATACTGTATGACAAGCTGCTGGCACACAGCAGTGCCACCACACTCAAGGGAAATATTTTCAAGGTCCAAGGTAGAAGCTTATCCATGGCCCATCTTGCCTCGTGAAATTGTCAAAATGTCACAAATAAGGTCAGGCCAAAGAATGAGAGATAGGGGGATGGGGGAGATCAGATATACAAATCAGCTTATCGCTCCTGTCTTTTACTTGAGTTTGATTAATGACTTGAACATTGAGGGTGAGCTCCGCTAACGGCGACACTGCCTGAACCCTCTCTGCTTTCAATCCATCCTTCTCTCTGGTAAGAATAGCACACTCCACAGAGCTGTGTACTGACTGAGAATGATTTCTCTTTTTTGTCCTCCTATCAAGAGCAATGGCTGTGTAGAAAGAAACAGGAGGGCTTTCACAGAAGTGACAGCCTATGTAGTAATCTGACAGGTATAGGTCACCATAGCACCATGCTTTGTCTGAAGGTTGAATGAGTAGAAAATGTCATATTCTGTGTCATCTAACGTAACAGTATATCATCAATCAAGCATCTGTCAAGTAAAGTCTCAAATTACACATCAATATGTGACAGCCAGGGTCTGATAGAATATGTTCAGAGAATTGTGCAGGGCACAGTCATTTTTAACATTTGACTGATTATGAAAGAGTACATTGTAAGCTTTCAAATGATGTGTAATAAAGTGAATTCTGAAAGTAGTTGAAGATTTACACATGCGAATGTTAAACCTGCTGATCCGGTCTGTGTGACAGAAATGTACAGTATGTGTGTTTGCAAAATACAGCGCAGTGTAGCCTATGTTTTGAACGTTTTTAAAGAGAGCAACACGTTGTGGGTGTGAAACACAAACTGTACCGTAAATCCTCCCAACACACCGAATGGGTTCCCAGATTAACATTCTATTAACATTTAAAATGCTATTCAATGTTTCAGCTTAACACAAGTCATTAAAAATGCACCTGGAGGTGCAAATTCTACAGTATGTTTCTCTATTCCCCATATATGACTGATTAGCCTACAGTAGGCCTATGCCATTTCAGCCTCAAAAGGTAATCATCTCTTAAGGCTGGAGCAGTCTACCGATTATTCATTCCCACTAAGTGTACTGAAAATTTGCCCATCCGTTCTCAAGTTAGCCATTCTCAACAGACAGACACACATGGATAGGTCTGATTACAATACCCTGGCATAGATTGCTGCAGTCAGGGTAATTACCTACAGTAATTACCTACTGGAAATCAAGTCAAAAGGGAAGTACTGTATACAAAAAAGGCTGTTTCTGAGAATGAAAACAACACAGTAGATTACAGATTTTAGAAGAATAATTCTGATGACTACATTCAGCTGGGAGATGTGAAAATAAGCTAGCGTTAATTGTCATTAACATCAATCTACAACCCCATTATTCTTTGCGGCTCATTCATTCAACTGAATTTAAATTTAGTGATACAGTACAGAGCCATATTACATTCTTATTTTTTATTAGATGATTGCTTAATAAATTAAGTCTTCAAACTCAATGTTGTGTGTTTGTGCCCGTCTGTGTGAATGCGAGAGAGATCAGCAAAATAAACAGTCAGACAGACAGCTGACTGACCACATGAAAGCCGACATCAGAGTCAAGCCATGAGGATAATTTCCCAGACAAGGTTGACAGAGGACACATCATGCTACCTCATCTCCCCATCTGATCCCCCTGGCCTCTTCTGCACGCATCACGCTGAACTACAACCTGCATCTCACCATGCAACAGACAGAGCCATACTTCTTTGTTAAATGTCTGGGTGTCTGCTCCTCAAATTGTCTGGGTGTCTGCTCCTCAAATGTAACATGTAAAAACTTGTTTCATTTCTAAGAGGAAATAAAAGAGCAATGTATCCATGCTTCCATGCATTCTTTGGTGCAAAGTCCCAGCTCTACCTCAAGGCCACAAATAAAAGCAAAGGATAACAACAAAAAACAAACTAAAATAGCAGTGTGACACAGGCTGAACTGCCTCCCTCCATGTGATTAGCAGCCAGCCAAAATAAATAAATAAATACTACGCCCATACTAGGTATCCTCTAAAATTTAGTTATATGGCAGGGTTTGGATGACAATATAGCCTTTGCAACAGATTTTTTTTCATAAACAAAATAAATATTATATTCTGATCCATCCCTAATATACTGTATATATATCTTGCTGCTCTGCTCATGAGGCCTCTGTTGACCAAGTCTGAATTGTTTCATTCAACTGACACCACTGCTGGAATCATTTCTATCTCACAGAAAATTACAGCCAATCAGCAGTCCCTCGACAAGTACTAGAAAGCCTATATTGAGATATATTTAAAAGGAAGGGAATAAGAACTCACAGCAGCATAGAAACATGGCCTGAATGTAAATATCCCCCACAGTCAACGGAGTAGAAACCCTAGAAACCCTCACCTGGGAGAGGCACGAACCCCAGCTGTTTCAATCATCCCGTGCACTTAGCTAATAAATCACAAGGAAGATGACATGCAGTGACTCCCACAAGGCACAGCATGTACTATTCATGTACATGAACAATGCTACATGCTTCAAATTGAATACTATAGTATTATATATGGATATTGTAATATGATAATTCAAGAATTCTGTAAGTCTTGTCTTTTGGTTGTTGAGATCACGTTTGTCTTGTTTTTTTCTCTGTTGTGTTAATCTTCTCTTTTGTCTGTTTGTTTTTTTCTTGTTTTTGTAGTGTTTCTTTTTTCCTTTACGTCAATTTGTTTTGTGTGAAAAGGGATAGGCAAAATAAGCCATTGGCTTCAGCCTACTCCTTTTTGGTCTTAATCATACATGATATGATATGATGATATGTTGAATATATTGAATGTATCCTGCTAGGATCAAAATAGAATACTACTACTACTACATTGAATCCGATATTTATTGCTCAAATTAGCAGTACTGTGACCATCACCTTAAAACAGCAATAAAAGATAATATACCACATGAATGTGATCAACCTTTCCCCATCAAAGCACTGTGAGAGGCTGTTTGTTTGCATGGTCAAACCTGAGCACAAACGAGCATTGGGATTCAATGTAGCATACTATTCAAGCTGTATGTACGCTCAGCCTTTTCTATCGCACGTTGACAATCTTGCACTTGAGCCCCCAACGGAACCCGAATGAGTCCATAACCTGCATATATGGCAGTAGCCATTCTGTTATGTAATAACCCCTTGGTGTACCTAGCCTGGTTCCAGACAAATCTGCCATTGAACAAAAAAAAAGTGCCCTCGGCAGATTAGGTCTGGCCCCTCTGTTGAGATTGGATTTCTCTCCCTCCGAAGTTGTGATGGACCAATCAGGGCCCAGTATGCAAATATGGTCAGGTTTATCACCGGAGGCATTTTTTTTTATCCGCCCCTTGGAAATGCACGTTCCAACTTCCATATAGAGATTCCAGACTAACTACGCAGTGATATTAGTCTGGCCACGCCAGGCTAGTGTATACCTGCTTATCACCTCACTGACATAATTGGTATAATCTGGTATAATCGCTTTCAATGACCATGCCTATGCTTAACTCAGTGTTTCCCCTATATGCATTAAGCAGTGGCGGGCCGCCACCCCTTAAATCCGACCGCCACAATATATATATATATTTTTTTTAAATCATGGACATATCCGTGATTGGCAGGTAATGTGTTAAGTAAGAGGCGTGAGTACTTCTTCCACCACTGTCTTTTTTGTTAGATATGACAGTTTGTCTATACTACTTGTATCGTCTAATAAAAGCATATTTTCCTAAATCTGGAGACAATTCATATGTAAACTATAATAGGGCATCGCAGTTCCGCCCACTTCCTGGCGCCGGAAGTAAATACTCAATGCATTTTTCCCATTGACCTTTCCAAAAATATTTATATCAATTAATTAAAGGTAGGGTAAGTGATTTTCTTTGGTTAAAATAGGTGTTAAATAGCTCTATATTCTGATAGTACTGATTGCTATAGAGTGTTTGTTCAGTAAAAAGAGTCTCCTTGTCTCTCCAGCTCTTTATTAAACAGAAAATGCATTTTCGTTTCAGTTTCAGTTTCATTTCCAATTTTATCCAATCAGGATAGAGAACTCAATCAGGATATATATTAAACAAGTGAAATTGGAAGTGATGACACTAAGAAATGAGCAGGCAAAATTGGAACTGGAACACTATAAAAATGAAGCTTAAAAATGGGTACTTTATCCTGATTGGCTGAGATTTTGACACCTACCGGAAAATGTATTTTCTGTTTATTAAAGAGCTGGAGAGACGGGGAGACTCCTGTTACTGAACAAACACTCTATAGCAATGATTACTATCAGAATATAGTGCTTTAACCTTTTAATAAAATACTTTTTGTTTTAACCAAAAAATATCACTTACCCTACCTTTAATTAATTAATTTAAGCCTAGAATCAAGCCATCCAGGATCCTGGTGAATCATGACCATAAAAACTTTTTTTCTGTGATTTTTTTTATTTTATATTTAATGATATGATATACTATATTTAATAAATACCCTTTGTTTTGCCGTTTTCAAAAAAGTTTTTTCACAGAATCAAACGTTTTATGGTCATGATTCACCAGGATCCTGGATAGCTTGATTCTAGGCTTAAATTAATTGATATAAATATTTTTGGAAAAGTCAATGGGAAAAATGCATTGAGTATTTACTTCCGGCACCAGGAAGTGGGCGGGAACTGCGATGCCCTATACAGATATTTTCCTGCTCATTACTGTGCGCACTATATAAGTCTTTGTGTTTGAGCACAAATATGCATTTTGAGAACCGCAGGCCAAATTGTTTTGGCGTGCGCACGCTGAAATCCTCCCCCACACCTTCCCCACATCCTCCCCCACACCTTCACCTTCTGGCTAGGGGAAACACTGCTTAACTCAATGTGGAGTTTATAGACCATGGACTGTTTTCAATATTAATTTTATTGGATATTGTACGTTGTGTATTTGTTTTGTTTTTTTGTTGTTGTTTTCTTTGTGTGTGTGGGTTGTTTGCAGTGTTGATTTCGTCGACTAAAACTATGACGAAAAATGTTCGTCGACTACCCTTTTTCACTGACGAAAACTAAATAAAACCCCCCCCAAAAAAAAAGCTATGATGACTAAAACTAAGACTAAATGTATTGACAGTTTCGTCAACAAATAAAAAATAGACTAAAATGTTGAACGTGTTGCTCTCTGAAAATAGCAGATCAACAAGCTCACAACGTGTCGCGCTGCGACGCGTTGTGAGCTTGTAGATCTGCTATTTTTAGAGAGCAACCAAGTGTAAAATCAGCCATTACGACACCATCAAGGCACCGCCAAAATACATTTTAGTTGACTGTAGATTTAGTCGACTAAAATCTCATGACATTTAGTCGACTAAAACTAGACAAAAACTAAAACATTTCAGATGACTAAAATATGACTAAAACTAAATGGAATTTTATTCAAAAGACTATGACTAAAACTAAATCAAAACTTGGTGTAAAAATCAACACTGGTTGTTTGTTTTTGTTTTGTTTTTGGCTGTTGTTTATATCTTATTCAATTTATTCTTTTCTTTTTTTCTTTCTTTTTTTATATTTATCTATCCTGTTATCCTCATTTTCTTGACTGTTTTGAGATACCTCGTTTTTTAGCGGTGCCAGCCGCTCTACTCTTGACTATGTCCGTCCGTATGTCCGTTTGTCCGTTTGTCCGTTATGTCCGTTTGAGCACGGGCTTTAAACAGCTATAACTCCAGTTGGCAGCATGCCAGCAAGTCCAAATTTGGTATGTGGACTTACACCACCAATTGGGACGAGCATTGATTGCTGAAGCCCCGCCCCGCCCTATTATAGCGCCACCAGGAGGCCACTGGCTCGGATGTCCGTTTGAGCACGGGCTTTAAACAGCTATAACTCCAGTTGGCAGCATGCCAGCAACTCCAAATTTGGTATGTGGACTTACACCACCAATTGGGACGAGCATTGATTGCTGAAGCCCCGCCCCGCCCTATTATAGCGCCACCAGGAGGCCACTGGCTTTAAACAGCGCTTTACACAGCTATAACTCCAGTTCGCAGCATGCCAGCAAGTCCAAATTTGGTATGTGGACTTAGACCACCAATAGGGACGAGCATTGATTGCTGAAGCCCCGCCCCGCCCTATTATAGCGCCACCAGGAGGCCACTGGCTTTAAACAGATATAACTCCAGTTTGCAGCATATGCCACCAAGTCCAACTAATACCACCAATAGGGACCAACTGTAATTACATAAGCCCCGACCCCTCTGTCTTCCCATTGGCTGGGCTTTAAACAGCCATAACTCCAGTTCACAGCATGCTACTGAGTACAAATTTGGTACGTGGACTCAGACCACCAATAGGGACGAACTGAAATGTAGTAAGCCCCGCCCCCTCTGTCTTCCTATTGGCTTGGCTTTAAACAGCCATAACTCCAGTTAGCAGCATGCCACCCAGTCCGAATTTGGTTTGTGGACTTACACCACCAATAGGGACGAGCATTAATTGCTGAAGCCCCGCCCCGCCCTATTATAGCGCCACCAGGAGGCCACTCATCAAAGGCACCGCTTCCTTCACACAGGGTGCGATTTTTTTCTTCAGTAATGACCAAATGATTCAAAAAAACTATGTACGCTCACAATACTAATTATATGTGACTGACTGGCAATCCTCAATATTTAATGTAACTTAAATGTAATATTGAGCCCCCTGAGGCGCCACTGACTGCACTTCCTGGGCAGCATGCTTGTTTTATAAAGAACATGTTTCTAAGCACAGACTGTGTCTGAAACAAGGTGCAAAAGGCTTGATACAGCAAACATGGCCCTCAGTTGCTACCCAGACACTGGCTGACTGTATTTCAGAACTACGGACAGCGCCACTCCTCTAGAAATGTGAAATTTTGTGTCCTTATACAGTGCAACAGTTAAGCAGTTTGAACTTTGTAAAAGGTTTCCGCATGTCTGACACTGTATACCACAATTCTCCCATTCATTCCAAACCAAGGCCTGTCATGTTAAGCAGCCACTGAATATGGAAGTTGGAACTCTTCCAACTCTACCCGAAACAGTACCAGTGTAGCGTTGACCGGCTTTGTGGAGTGGTGTGACAAAAATAATATGATTATCAACACTAAGAAAACTGAGGAAATTATATTTGGTCCTGCTCCCGGTGATAAGACACCACCGGTGACAATCCATGGTTCAGCTATTGAACAAGTCCCATCTTACAAATATCTGGGGGTGATGATAGATGCCACCTTATCATGGTCATCTCATATTGATTATATTTGTAAGAGGATACAGCAGCGTATGTACTCGCTACGCCGACTTAGATCGTTTGGTGCTAGCAGTCAGATCTCGTCTCTTTTCTATATGATCTGTTGTTCAAACTGTGATGTTGTACTGTAGCACGGCCTGGTTTAACAGCCTATCAATGGTATATAAGAACAAACTGTATAGCCAAATTAAGATTTGCGCTAAAATAGTTGGTAGGCCAGTTGAGGTTGTGTTGCGTTCCTTTAAAGAAGCCCAGATCAATAGCATGCTTAGACTGGCGAAAAGCATCTCCTCTGACCCCTTACATGTTTTGAATTATGAATATCAACTGATGCCCTCCGGGAGGCGGTTTAGAGTCCCAAAATATAAGAAAAACAGGCTAAAGAACTCTTTTGTACATCAGTCTGTTCAGCTTTTAAGCCAAAATCGGTAAACTAAAAGGATTTGTTCTACTGTTCTTGTTTCTGTCTGATTCTGTGATGTATGTCATGTAATGTACCTTGTGTAATGTATTGTGTATGTCCTGCCTGTATCTTGAACGGTGACGTCATGGACACAAAGAAAATTTCAGTGAAAGCTGACAATAAAGTTGTATCGTATCGTATCGTATCGTAACTCTTGCCTTCATCTGCGTTCAGTCCTCTTCTTCATAGCCACCTGGTTGATAAAAAAAGACAATCTTCTGGCAAATGGAGAAGGGACTTTAGGATAGGACAGATAGTAAAGACCACATTGCTCTTGTTAAACTCGACTACTTAATCACACCTATTAGCTGGCCACATCCAATAAATGGTGGAGCTAGACTCTCGGCAGGAAAAGCACCTTGAGGTCCAGCATCAACCTACTTCTCAAGCTGACTGGCTGTTTTCCCCCAAATCCATGTTCCCATTCACAGCTTACTGTGGAGATAAATACAGGCTTTTCCCCGTATCTGGTGATTTGTATCATGTGGTCACTACTGCTCAACACCTTCAATCCCTCTGCTTACTCTCACACCCCCATCTCTTGCCCTTAAGCCGCTGAATGTCTAGAATTGTCAAACAGGTGTCCTCACCTTGCCTGAGGGTGAGAATAAGAAAATCGAAAGGCAGCATTGAGGGAAATAAAAACTGCCGAAAGGGAAGAGGGGGTAGAAAACCCTGGAAGCATGGCGGTTGGCACTGCTGGGCTCAGAGCACACTTTAGGGATATTGTCCATTTAATCACTTGAATCCCAGCATGCCTACTCTAGGGGGAACATTCAGCATAAATAGCCAATCGTGTCGCAGCGGGCGTGTTTTGAGCTTGTAGATGGGCTATTTTTGGCGAAGAAATTTGGTGTAGATGGAAAAAAGTGGTCTGAGTACAGTTGTAACTCAAGTCTGTTTCACTAAGACTATAGAACGTTTAAGTGGTTAATATAAAAACGGATGACCAGTAACTCTGGGGTGGCTAGGTTGGGAGCTTGAGATAAGCACAGTTAATGAGACAGAACAAGTTATATAGAAACTATTGATTGATCTATTAAGACTACAAAAGCTAAATATTACACAGGGTGCCATGGTTATCCCTCTGTCTCTCACCACCATCCTACCCTAGTACATCATTAACCAATAGAAGATATTGGAATAAAAAAAGAACCATTAACAATGAAATACTTATATATTTTTCTAGCTTAACCCTGATTGACAAGAAGTTATTCCCCAGGGCTGCAAAAAATAATCAATTTGAGATAGGTTTGACTAATATATATAGTCTATATAGTCTATATAGCTATATAGCTATATAGCAGGACACGAGAGAGACACAGAGCCAGTCATCCTTGCGTTGCTCTGCAGCATTCTCCTCCATTCACCATTCAGCCTAATCGCATGTTAGGCATAAATCAAGCATCAGCTCACATATTCAAATCTGTTATTTCCATCAAGAATTGTGGTTGTTCGACAAAGGATAAATTAGCCTATAGGACCACTGAAAGCAAGAAACAGCTCGCTCAATCTCAGTCTCAACTCATGCCAGAAGTTAACCATAGTTCTATAAATCTCTCCTAATTAAGCACATTAGCTAGTATGCAACAGTTGTGAGTGAGCATTAACCCCTTTGACCTTGAGACATCATTTGGTTGTAAATTGCGATCGCATTACGGGCACAGCAGAGCAGCACAGCGCCACACACATATAGACTGGCCCAGGCAGAAAGCTGGGCCAGTGTGATCTGCGTGCACTGTCCTTTCCTACTGGTCATACAGTATTTGCTCTGTTCCTGGTGTCTTATAGATCCTGTCAAGGAAGGCAAACGCACATTCTGCCACTACTAGGCTTGGGCTATATAGAGATGAGCATTTCTGAAAATCTAAGGCTGTAAAAAACACAGAGGGACACACAAAGAGAGGTAGAAGTGGGGGGGGGGGGGCAGGACAGTAGTTTAAAGGCCCATAAACAAATCTGTTCGATAGAAGATAAAATGTACACACTGTGACTGCAATGCAGGCACTAAAGAGAAGGAGACATCAGCAGCATGAAACAAAAACAGAGATAATAAGACCTAACAACAGAAGTCAAGAGAAGATGAAAAGAGCAGGAGATTAAAGGGCTCTTCTTTCTGTCCTCCACAGGTCATCCAAGTGGCTCCTCTTTGTCAATAGCCAGACGGAGAGGGGGACAAGATTAAACACAAGGATCAGTATCCATGATGCTGCATGAGGCTGAGGAGAATGCTGCGGCACCCTGTATCCTACACATTTACTGCAGCCTCTAACTGCCCACAACTGTCCAATGACACTACAGTACTCATGCCCTCTGTGGCCATGCACAGCTTAATACATTGTTAATTCAATGTACATACTGCATATGAACTCTGGCACACTGAGCCAATTTCTCTTTGTAGTGTAGCTAAAATATACCTTTTTGACCATCATGTCAAATGCAATGCTAATGTCACATTGATCAGTGACATTATCTGAGATACCAGAAGAATAACTGTGATGATCAGCTTAGAGCCCAGCCCAGACTGGACCTATGGTAGTGATGGGAATTGTCCTGGAAATGATTTGTTCACCGTTTAGTGTGTCCAAAGTTGTTGGAAATGCGTTGCCAACTATCAGTCCGTCATGGAAAGAGCCCGCCCTCCTCACATACTTCAGTACAGTGAGGAAAGAGAAATGAGAGGACTATACAGATGAAAATGAGCTCATTTGCTAATTCTGGTTTACATTGATGTGGAAACAAAAATGTTCATTAATGTGCATTGTCTCTCAATAAATCTCTCTCTAAACAAGTGCATGCATGCATAGTGACATTTGATGAGTGCTCCAGCTAGAGTGCTCAATGTATGCCTTCTGACCAGTGAGGAAGTCCTGTACAAAAATGTTGTTCTTTGGTTGACTTTTTTGATTACTTTAGTTGCCATTTTTTCACAGGAAAGATTAGCCTCTAAAATACAACCCAGGTAGGTAATTTCCTCTTTGGTTGTGATAACATTGTGATGCACTTTTACTGTGAAGTTATCGACCTTGCAGAGATTTATTTTGGACCCAAAGAGAATGGATTCAGTTTTGCCCAGGTGTAATGATAGTTTGTTATCAGCGAGCCAGGTGCAATTTTTACCGAGTTCAGAGCTAAGGATTTTTTCGACCTGCAATTTGTCCTTGTCCGAGACCAGGAGAGCAGAGTCATCCGCCAACAGGAACAAATTGCAGTCACAAGTTATGTCGTTTACATATATTAGGAACAGTAAAGGCACTAGTATGGGACAGGGTTCCGTTCACCTCCACCACCTGTTCTTTCCCCTCCAGATAGGATTGCATCCAGTTCACTGATGTGCTATCAAGCCGATTGATTTAGCTTTTCAATCAAAATAGAGTGATTTACGGTGTCAAATGCCTTTTGGAGGTCCAGCATGACCATGCTGCAATATTTGCCCACGTCCACCTCATATTTGATTTGGTTGTTCAAATAGCCAGATTGGAATTTGTACATTAGTTTTTTTTCAGCCAGATACTTTTCAACCCGTTCATAAACACTTTTTTCTATAACTTTCGAGATAGAACTACGAATAGAAATAGGCCGGTAGTTGCCGTGGTCTAATTTACTTCCTTTTTTGTACAGAGGGTTTACTCTCGCTAGTTTGAAATCTTGGAGGACGTGTCACTGTTTGATGGAGAGGTTTATTATGTGGGTGATGATTGGAGCAACGGCTGAGTCTCTCAGAAATTTGGAGGGGATATTGTCATGGCCAGTGGCCTTGTTCCCTTAATTTTTTAAACACTTCACCAGTTGTCACCATGGTGAGTTTAAAATCATCTTTGCGTACACCTAGATTTTTGTAGATGTTGTGATTAGTGTGAACACTGCATACCGTTCCCTAGAACGGATCACTGTACCGTACTTGGGAACGCCTGGGGAGGTAGTCTGGGGTCCGTTTGATGCATACTCGGGTACGGAACGCTGCAATGTGAAAGCCATCCGTACCAAAAGAAGGAAGTGGACTGCTAATCATATATCATTTATATATTTTTATAATAACAAAATATTGTCTCCGCCAGGCCGAAAGGCATGGCGAGAGAGTATGTTTTGCACCCTGTCCGTCCGTCCACCCGTGTGTCCATCTGTCTGTGAACAGCTAATCTCCAACACTGTTGGCCCGATCGCAGCGAAACTTTGCACACACACTCCATGGATGCCAATTCCGAACCTCTTCCCAAAAATGTTGACATGGGCCTGTTATAGCGCCACCAGGAGGCCGAATTTTGCCAAACATTTTTTTTATATTACTCCTACAGATTTACACTCCCTGGATGCCAAAGCAGAACCTCAGCCCGATTTTTTTTGATCAGCCTGTCATAGCGCCACCATGAGGCTGACTTTTGCAACAAAAAAAGATTATATTACTCCTACTGATTTTGTCAAAAAATCATGCAAATCGGTACACAGTATCTCTAATAGTCATGTGATTAAGACGGATCGGTCTGATTTTCTATATTCCATCCTGATTGGATAAGATTGGCTTCCAAAGTTTGCAGGATTGGTCCGTTTTGAACAAAATGTCTCAAATCATGAACACACCATGCAATTTCCCTGAAATTTTGCACGCACATTCTTACTAGGCAGAGGAAGAAATGGCACTTGAAATTGTTTGAATTAGCCTCATGGTGGCACTATAACAGGCCGATTTGTGTTTTTACCTATAACTGCATGATCTGTGTAAAACCTTGCATGCACACTCCCTAGAGTCCAACGAAAAAAAGCCTGTTCCAATATGGGGAATCAACTCTACTGCCTAGAGGGCATGTGACATTAAATGCTTCAAATCCTGCTTCCCTTTCTCATCAACAACCATCCTTCCACTGACTACACAGTACATTTTAAATGTGTGATGCAGGGTAAACAGTGGCCATTCTGATGAGCACAGTGATTATGGCTGTTTAAAGCCATAATTTCAGACCCACAGTTTGATATCCCACAGACACCCATTTGATGCTATATTTATCTTCTGGGACCCCTATCTACACTGTAAAATTCTCAGTGATCATTTGAGTATCATTTGACAACGCTGAGGATTGAAACTTGTCTGTTCTTCTGTCCGTTGAGAGGTGAATAAACTAAGTGAAAGGGACATTTATTTTGTGCTGGCTATTTTCTCACCTTCATTATATTGTTGAGCCGTGCACCTGGACGTTTGTCTAATCGGGAATGTTCATTGCAGGTATTCTGCTTTGCAGTGCTTTCTATCATTCATGAGTATACAAATGAACCCATAAGGGTGGACCCATAAGGGTCTGTTTGTTTCCATTTGTACGCTCTCAGAGTAACAGACCTGTAAGAGTCCATGTGGTTTCTAGCTATCAATAATTTAGCTGGAGACTCCCCTGGAACTCACTCAAGGAGTGCGTTCCAAAATCACTATCTGCCATTGACTTAGGGAGATATGTGATTTTGGAATGTAACAAGCATTCTGATAGGCTGAGGACATAGGCAATAAGGCAGGGTGAATCAGTGTTAGGAGAGTAGGCAGAAATCGCAATTTGGCCAAAATATGACATAGGCAATTATGCTATGAGGCTAACGAAATAGAAATTAACACATTTTCTGTAGTAAGTAGTACATATTTTTTTTGTACATACAATATTTAAAAGCAAAACATATAATATATCTGCATTAGAGTATAAGGCCATAATTGGCCATAATTTTCTGGGGGAACCATGCACAAAAATCTGGGCAGGTACAGTATCATTCAGTACCCACTGAAAGCCAAAATCAACTCTTTTTTTGCTTTTAATGACAAACACTGGACACTGGTCTCACCAAACATAATTAACTCACCAAACATAATTGTGTACTCCATCCTTTTCAAGCCATGTGTGTTATCAGTGTGGCTCCTGCAGCTGCAATTATTTGGAAGGTTAGTCATGTAAACAGGATTATGACTTATCCTACATATGTTTTAGATGTACCTCCACACAGCTGATTCAAATGAATGATTACCGTAATGCGTTATTATCAAGCCTGAAGTTGCTTAACACGATACAAGTAAGAGAGATGTTATACGATATGTATCAGCATGATAATCACGTCAAGTCAAGTGTGATATTGCTTTTATAAAACCGTTTATGATTTTCACTATCTAACTATATAAATGGCGAGCAACTTCCGCACCCTCGGTGGTGACACCCCACAGCTCTGTTATCGAATAAACAACGCACCGCCAGACCACATGTCGCCTACTGACTCGCCACGGCCGCCGCGCTGAATTTACGCCTCGCGTAGGGGACATCTCACTGCTCACTACACCGTTTCCACCGCGCAACATAATTAATTCTACTCACCAAATGTCGGACAAAACGGAAGGGGAGCCAGCTTCGTACCGTTTACCGTGCGCACGACCTCATCACCACAACAGCAGGCAGCCGCTGCGGGTTTTTTTCCCTTTTTTTCCAAACTTTTTTTTTGGTCACCATTTTCTCCAGGCACCATTTCCGGTGTAACGTCGGGTGTTTCTTTTCACCAGCCAATCACCTTTCACGTTGCCACGTCCGTTGCCACGTCGCGCTGACGTACGCTAAACAAGCGCTGCCGTGCGCACAATGCAAACGAGCCCAAAGGCGCGCAAAAATAAGCCGACCATTGCTTAGACACAAAGTCAGACCTGGCAACGCAGCCTACGCCAATCATGTGTGAGAGATCTACAAGCTATGGGGCAGAGACGCCACCGTATCTTAGCAACAACTACAGCGCTCACTCTCATTGGTCGTGTCACGCTAAGAGCAGTCTCCAGACAATGGCATCGCAGACAGCTTGCTGTTACTGCTGTAGCCATCACAGGCAGTTGCAGCACGACGGACAGGGCGCTGTGATAGCTGCCATGTCGCTAACGCTAACCTGGTTGTCATGCCTGCAGCGGCTGTGCAATCACTTTGTCAACAATGCACGTTCGTGTGGTGAATGTCTATATTGCTGCTCAGTTCGTCCATTGTAGATGGTGTATGTTTGTGTGTGTCTTCTGGAGAACTATGTAGCTCCACAGCAACTACAGTAACTAACGTAATGGCAGGACCGCCCCGTGCAACGCATGTTACGCTGCATTATGGTCATGTAGTAATTTCAGATAATTTCGCTCCGATTACAGCAGTGTTTATCAACCCTTTCACGCCGCCCCCCCCCCCCCCCCCCAATACACGTACTTGATCTGGGACCCCCCCATTCTGTTTGACTCCGTTCCACAAGTAAATATTGTGAAAATAGCCGATCTACAAGCTCGAAACGCCTCACTCCACTCTGTGCTGCAGCTACACGGACACACAGACAGGGACACGGAGGGACCTATACATGTCTGGACATGTCTGTGTAAGCGAGAACTATACTTCGCCAGTACAACGCTGTGTAACCGAGAGCACGTGCGCACGACCAAATCACAACAACACCAGGCGGCCGCCATCTTGCAGAAAGGGCTGCCATTCGCCAGCTTTCAGAAAAACAAGCAACCACCTTCATATTTTTTTTTTTTTTTTTTTTTTTTTCCTTTTGGAAATTTTCATCCCACGATTTCCGCGCGGACCACCAGGGGGTCCGCGGACCCCCTGGTGGTCTGCGAAACATACAAAATATAATTTCTTCTACTTATTTTTCATCATTTTGTAACTTTTACATTACACTTTCTTACAATTTTTTTTTTTTTCCCCCCTTTCTGCAAATGTTACTTAGACAATTTGTCTACCCCCATATACACACGCCCACGCGGGCCCCGTGCGCGTACATGCCTCTAACAGCCATAATCCCCATCTATACTGCCCACTCTGTGCTGCAGCTACACGGATACAGAGACAGGGACACGGAGGGACCAACAAACGCAAAGCCCCGTGCGCGGCTGGGGTTGAGGGGGGCGTAGCCCCCCGAAACTCTAGTGATTTCATAATGTATTGAGCTCCACCAACATTATAGTTCATTCCATCTACAAAAATGTTGCAAAGACTAACAATCACACAGAGTTTGGTAATAACAGGAAATAATAACCAGTGCTTTTGTGCTGTACAATATATCAACACTCATGGAATACCTGCTTGCACAATCAAATTGCTCATCCAGAACCAACTGTTGTATAATAGCCATTTAAAAATGATAGACAAAGTGATAATCTGGCCAAATATCAGAGAATACAGTGTATCTGTGTTGGCCGTGGTGCTTGTAATGACAAATGATGCACCGTGGTGTTATGTGATAAGCAGGTTGTTGGGATTGAGATGGGGTGCTGTACAACGTCCTCCCACATAAGCACTGCAAATGGTTTTGCAAAGTCCTGTAAATCAGTTATTCCTAAGTAAATTATATAATTACTGGTGAGTCCATCAGATTTAACCACATAAAGCCTAGCGTCCGTATTCTGAGGGCAAACATGCTGAGAAAATAGCAAATCTACAACCTCACAATGCATCGCAACACGATATATCAGCTATTTTCAGCAAAAATGTAGAGGGGGAAAAAAAGAGTGGACCACTAGTACCCTGGGTACTAGTGGTCCACTGGGGGGACTACGGTCAATGAAGTTTATAGGATTTAAGTGGTTATCTCTGCCAGGCCGACAGGCCAGGAGGCTGAGATTGTTTTTGGCCCAGTCCTTGAGCCAGGGAGAAGCCCTGTCTGTCTGTGCGCAGCTAATCTCGGACACCACTGGACAGATCAGCATCAAACTTTACATGCACACTCCCAGTAGGCCAAGGAATAAACTTGTATTTTTTTGTTCTTCTTTTAGACAAAGTATACCATCTAGTTCATTTAATAACGTCGTCATAGCACATTCAATAGCAGAATCCATCTCGACTGTTTACAACGTGCCTAGTGTAATAAGCCCGACCCACTTTGAATAAAGAGCTGTGATTGGCCCAGCAAGTCTCTGACAGGAGGAAAACAATTCTAACCGAGCATTAATTGCTACCCCCAGCCTCCTGCATTTACAGAAACGCAAGCTAGGACGGTTAGCAGATGCTACATGTATTTTGTCACATTTTCGCACAGAGCATACTACGTATATAACGTGTATTCGTTGAACACACTACTGTTCGATACCCAGAAACAAAAGGTCATGTTTTCACGGATTTGGCAACCCGGGAGCCAGCGAACACAAAAATGCCAATAAACAGCTGACATTTGGGGAAAGCGAAAAACGGGCTTCGGTGTTCCGTGCACATGGTAATGGTCAATGGCTGTGTGCAAATGCAGATGAATTGCTCCAGCCACTGAGGAGAACCGGGAAGAAGAGTTTTGGGCACACCACACACACGCACAGAGCTTTGTAGAATTATAGAGCTTTGTAGAATTATAGGATGATGATGGGAAAGACACACAGACCATCATGGAAAGACACACAGACCATCCACCATATTATGCAAGAAAACTGTTTTTCCACTGCATCCTTCCTCCATGGAACCTCATTTCCTTAAGTGACGCAACTTCAGAGCAGCTTTTCTGTATTCATGACAGCATTCACCGGAAAAAGAAGGTCTTTCTCTTCTTTTGTGAGGATTTACATATAGCTGCAGGTGTAATCTGTGATTCTGGTATGCCAGTTTGAATATTGTATAGCTATATTTTATCTGCAGCAGTCCTGGCTCTGAGTAGCTCCCTAATTGATTAGGCGGCCATAGCTCCTTAATTGATTAGGCGGCCATAGCTAAGTGGGTAGAAAGTGTCTCTATTGGGGCCCAATACATTTTATCTTTAGCTTATTTTTCATAATAAAATAAAATAGAAATATATATTGAATGAAACATTTTGTGGAGAAAATACAATTAAACCTCTAATTTATAAATGTGATTTTATGTGTTATGGAATAGATTGACTCGCAATAATCGTGACTCGCAATAATCGTGATAATCGTGAAACCATGATTATTTCTCAGACTATAATCGTACCAACAAAATCTTTAATCGTTACATCCCTATACGGGTAGTCGAATGGAATTGCACAGTCATGATATCACGAGTGGAGAAAGTTGCTAAAATATACTTGGTAGAATAGTGTCCCATAAATGGACACTGTAAATCTTTAGCATTGAAAACCAGCTATACTTGCAATGCTCTGGAAACCTTTCAACTGTTAAATAAAACATCATGTTAGTTCATGCAGGACACAGGAGTCATACACCACAACTGTAATGACCTGCCAGTCTGTTGATTGAATCAGCGTTTCTAATCAGCTACGCATTTCTACACACCAATCACAGCCCATTCTCACAACAAGGTGGACCATTTAAATAGGGTTCCCTCCTTAAACTGGGAGCAATTCGCTTTACAGGTTCCTAATCTAGTCTGGGTCTAGAGTGGCTACAGAGACGGTGCATGCAAGCATTTGTCTGCAGGCTCAAGACTGGATCAAACTGGTTGATTTGGAATAGAAAGTAGGCTTTCCACAGGTAGCAGAGATCAAGTTTCTCCCTCCTACTCTTGCTCTCTGCTACACCATTGCTGCCACACATGCTGCTGCTGATAAATCTTTGCCTCCACTACCCCAGCATCCGTTTTTCTAGTTCAATCTTGCATGGCCCAAAGGTTAAAACTGAAATTCAATTTCTTGCTTTGGGAGGTTTTGGCCCACTCTTGTACAGTATATCCACAGGGGGATTCTGCACAGCACTCCCTGGTTTATCTTAGCGTGCTGCTTGGATAATTCAAGGAAGCATCTTAGGAGAGGAGCCATCAGTGCCTTGTATAAATGTAGACCTTTCCCATTTGTTGCAATAAATGGTTAAAACTATGATGAGTATGTTCCTGACTGAACTGTTAAATAAAATGTATATTGATGATGTTAGAAGCCCCAGTCATCACTGTGGAATTGATCAAAACCGCTTTTTAGGAAAGATTAAAAAAAAAGATCCAATGTAGTTATTATTTATTTATTTCCATTATGTAACTAAAAGATTAGGGGGGAAAATAGAAAATATCCAGCAAACCTTTTTTCAAGATTTATAAAACAATGTATTGTTTATAAGAATGTAGTCTCGCGTAGCCAGAAAACTATTCCACAATCTCCGAACGCTATATAGATTCTGGAACTACACCTCCCGAAATCCGAGAGAGGAAACTGGCACTTCCGTTCACGAAAATATATTTTTAAATATCTTTACATTTTTTTTTTTAATTTCCATTTCTGCTAAACAGCAAGCTAAATATACTTAGATGATTTTGATTTATATTAGGATAAATTTGCGAGACTGTAAAGACGAAACGGAAGTGGAAGGAGGCTTCACATCCGGTTTAAATTTTAATCATGATCAGAGCTTCCGAGTCCCAGACTGTATCACCGGAAACATTTGAAAATTGTGGGAGGCAACAGTCCAGCCACGCGAGACTAATAAGAATGTAATATTATATTAGAAGTATTCTGGTATAATATTATTAGTATTCAGTTTTCTTTAAGTCTTTAATATTCCAGTAACTGAGCCAACCAATATTATTAGTATTCAGTTTTCTTTAAGTCTTTAATATTCCAGTAACTGAGCCAACCATTTTCTTCAACCACTGTGGCAGTATCAAAAAAGGAAAACACTCCTAGAAATGTGCGCTCCTCGGATTGGAGATCCCTGCCAGGCCAGGTTGCCTACCCAGGGCTGTTGCGATCTGTTATAGCGCCACCATGAGGCCGATTAAAAAAATGTGTGTGATAGTTCTTCCTTGGCCTAGAATGTGTGTGCAAAGTTTCACGGCAATCGGACGCTGTGTTCATGATTGGGACATTTCGTGCCACTCCCACAACCATTGGAAACCAATCCGAATGGAATATGTGAAATCTGATCACCTGTACAGAGATAATGTGTAGCAATTTGCGTGAGGTTTTGACAAAATCTGTAGTAGTAAAGTAGCAAAAACGTATTTTGCAAGAATGACCTCATGGATTTGGAAAAATGCTGAGGTTTTTCGTTGGGCTACTGGGAGTATGCGTCCAAAGTTTCATTCTTGTGGCATTTTGTGTAAAAAGGGCCCCTTCAGCAATCTTGCAAAATGGCAAAAAAATCTTGCCAAGCGGAAATGGACGTGGTCTATATGGGAGTTGCGTCATGAGCAATTTTTATTGTACGACCTACGGTTCAAGAGTTATAAGCCAAAACGTGAATAGGTCGGTTACAGCGATTTGCGTGAGGTTTTGACAAAATCTGTAGGAGTGGTAGTAAAGAATATGTTTTGCAAACATTGCCCTCATGGTGGCGATAAATTTGGGGCAAAAGTTCTTCCTTGGAGTCACGGGCCTTTCACGCTGATCGGTCCAGCGGTGGAGTGAAAACATAATCCCTTCGGTTTTCCGGCCTTGGCAGGGATAATTATTTAGTAGGGTAATGAAAGTAAGGGGTGACTCTTCAGTTCCTTATCTATACTACTTACCACTGCCCTATCCCTGACAGTCATGCTGGGGAATGTAAAAAGAATAATTCAATTTCAACCTATGCTCTATTGAGAATGGGTGTGTACAGTACACATGCAGACATGCACACAGATGTGCATGCACGTTACACATTAAAGCAGGTGCTTACACATGCACGCACACACGCACGCACACACAGTCCATCACATCTTATAGGTAAGGCTATGCTAGGCTGAGTATTGCCTACAACGGCCACGATACGATACTTATTGCGATACATGTTGATTTGGAATAATGACCATGTCCTACAGAATTGACTACAAGAACTCTTCTTTATAATTCTGTATAACGGAAAAGGCAAAGCCTGAAGTATTGCATGAAAGAACCTACATTTCAGGCCCACAGAGATCTTTCAAGTAAGAACACATATATTATGTTTCTAATCCCAGAGTTCCTATTAAAAAAATCTATTTAAATATTCTCCTTTTTCTCTTTTCTTTGTTTAAGTTAAAATGTCCTTTTCAGTTGTCTCTTGTATTTTTTTTGTGTTTGTTGCAAACAATGTTGCAACAATAAGCTCATGTCTGAGTCTCAGATCAGCCGTTTGTGTTATGTGGCAGCATAGGTGTTATGTGGCAGCATAGGTGATGTTATAGTTAAAAACTGCGTCACACACAGCATTTCCTGCCATATCGATACAGTAGCCTCTGTATCGCGTATCGGCAAGCATGACAATACATTGCCTTTTTTTCTCTCTTTTTTGCACACACACATGGCAGACTGTGACATAATGTGGGATATACTGCATCCACCCCAATCCAATGTCTGGAGGACTCTGTTAGTAGAATTTTCTCTTTGCAGCAGAGATTTCTAATGAGCTCTGATAGCTCCTCTGAAACAGGCAGAGTAAAATAAAAACCAGAAGGGCCATTCTTCTGGTTTTTATTTCTGAAAGATAAATAAACCCTCTTGAATCTTCTCACACACCCATACAAGTACAAGCAGCGGAATGTTCGTGTGGCAAGCTCTGCAGTGTGAATGTGTGTGTGAGTGCATGCCTGCCTGCCTGCCTGCGTGCGTACATGATGGGATCAAGGCACACAAAGTGATTGATGGTTCTATTATGTTCTTATTTGAATGTAATTACTTGCATCAACAACGTTTGAGTAACTTCATGAAGTGGCTGAGCACACTGTTGCACTCTCTGGAGCGAGGGCCAAAGTTATTTAAGGGGGTTTCACAAAATTATCTTTACTCATTCACTGCCACTGACGTGAAAAACGTATTTTTTTCCAATTACCAAACCTGCCTCTGACGTAATTGACGTAATTTTGCAAAATATTTTTTTAAAACAAGATCTCACGTTCCTTCATCTCTCGCCACGACACATTTCATTGTAGCACACCCGGATATGGAAATATTCGTATCCGGAGATTTTCGTCCCCGTCCGCTTCCTGTTTAGGTCCCGCCTTCAAACGGTCTTTTCTCGGTTGTTGTTTTTCTCCTCGCTGATCGCTGTTTAGCGACGCTGTTTTGAAACTGCTACTACTGCAAAATGGAATGTCGCCGATTGAAAATTTCTTCTCTGGGCCACTCACACAACTACCCTGTGTGTCTACAAACAGTTGAACACGCGATCATAAGGGATTTAGCGAGGTCTGTGGCGAGGTGAAAAAAGTAAGTGAGTTTTCCGTTTACATAGCGAAACATGGGGTTTTCACACTGGGCTGGAGGAGAGAGATTCCGCCCCGATCGGAATGTTTGTTGTCTGAGCTGCGTGCACTACTCGCCTGTGTGTTTAGAAACGATTGGACTTGCGATCATAATGGAAAAAATAGTGTGAAAAAAAAAATGTGTTTTAAGTTAAAATAACTAAATAATAATATAATAAAAAACACTAAATCGCTGGCAGTGGGCAAACACAGCCAGAAATAAGTCTGGCAGTGAATGAGTTAACAAGGAGTGCAGATGGTCCTCAGTTAGTAGGTTTTATTCAAGACTATTCAATTATCTTTTTTCTCATTACCTTCACTGGTATTGATCTAGTGGGTGTATCTTTTATGTATCTGTACAGCAATTGGAAAATTGAAAGATACAGAATATTCGCAAAAAATATTCAGCAGCTTCCTTAAAAAGAACAAAACAAAATTTTAAAAAAATGTCAGACAAAATAAAAGCCAATTTCCCTTTGCAAATGATTTTGTATGAAATCCCCACTTAAATCACATCAAACACAATTTGCCAATTAAAACAGTGGAAGTGCTAATATGGATCCAACCTTTGGTCCATAGTTTGGACTGCATTCTGAGCCATGGATTCAGAGGAGGAAAGTAGGAATTGAAAAATCTTACTTCCTTCTCACAAACTGGAAATGTTCATGAAGTAAGACAAAGAAACAGAGAAAAACTAAAATCATAATAAATGTTTGCAATGATCTTATTATCCATTCTAGGTAATTTTATTTCCTCAAGTATATGACAATACAGTATATGAAATGACTTTGCATTCAATATATATATTCCTAGCATGCATTCATGCTGTGGCCATCCACTGCACCTATTCTCCTTGGTGTAAAATACCATGCACACTGTCAGGGAACATGGATACTTTATAGTTTAGTAAATTGGTCAAAGTTGTCCATTTTAATGTTCACCACTCTTCATTTACATGTATTTACATAGTAACGTATTAACATACATAACGTTGTGAAAACATCAGTGGCCTGTCATTACACCTTGAAAAAGTAAAAGTAAAATCACATCCCTGCCTGGTTAACTTTCCAGAATTATATTTTTATGGCGTGGCACCTAAGTGGTGAGCCATCTGGAAGAGTGTTCGTCATCCATATGAATTTACTGTATGTTCCCAAAATGTTTGTGTCAGTCAGTCGGTCCGTCCGTGGCTAAACTCGCAAACCACTAAACAGGTCAGTGCCAAATTTCTTGTGCATGCTGCCAGTAAGCCGGGGAAGTCAATCTCTGAATATTTTGTATTATTGGTGATTATTTTACACATACAGGGAAGCCACACCGTTATCAGACCCCGTCTCCGTCTCGTATGAGAAGAATACCTCTCTGGACGTCTTAAAATATTCAATCAAGTCTGCAACTGCACAGTATTTTTGCATTGGCCAACAAGTCTGAGAATAATTGTTCCAATACAGCATTGTCTACCTGGTTCAGGTCTACATACATATGTATTGACAAATTCCCTGCTACTGGGAACTGTTCTTTTCTGCATAATAGTGAAAACTTGCTCAATTCAAAGTCAATTGCTCAATGCTCAGACTGCATTTTGGTCAAGCAAGCCAGATGGCTCCGACATAGCTCAAGGTCCTGACAGCGCCAACAGTGGGGCTTGACCACAGCATGAAGCCACGTCATCTGTCCTAAACAAGAACAGTAACCAGCTCCATATATGCAGGAAAATACAGAACCGCTAGTTAATGTCTAGGGGTAGACATTAAGGGAAATTTGCCACTGGCCCTCTCGCTTTTCAAGATCACTGGCCCCACATTCGTCATGTATTGATTAGGGTTTATGCTGGCATAAATGCAGCATTTACTGTGTACATTACTACTGCAGCTAATCAGATTTACAGAAAAGGCTGATTTAGAGACTGAAGTGTATGATAATGAATTGCTGTGGTACACCGGTGAAAATGTCGATCTACAGGCTCACAGCAGTGGCGTACCCAATTTAGAGGCAGGACAGGCGGTCGCCTGCCCAACTAAGATCTCGCCTCCCCTAGAAAACCCAAATAACCAAAAAAGGTGTCATTGCGTGATTAATGTCCTCAAAGTCACGCATCCATCAAGCTTTGAACTGAGCAGATTGGACCAAAAAATCTCGCCTGCCCTAAATGTACATTCCTGGGGACGCTACTGGCTCACAGCCTGTCACAAATGCAACGTTTTAGAGCGGCACCGTCGTATGATGAAGAATACAACGGTGTCGCTCAAAAACTCAGATCTACAAGCTCACATGTACAGTGCGTCTTCACCAAATGAGGTACACCTCATCTCATGAGTTATGGGACAATAAGCATCAAACAGCTTTTTGATATTCCATATCGTTGGTTTCAAAAATGTGTTGGATGGGCCTATTTCTTTACAGAAAATGACATATATCATTGCATGTATAATGGCAATAAACCCAAACTTTTGACCATGCCGCAAATCTAAAAATGTTTGTGTTATAGAAATGCTTTTTTCCCCTGCGCGCTTCCTCCGGCAGGGGCGGACTGGCCATTTGGCATACCGGGCAAATGCCCGGTGGACCGCTGGGTCAGTGGGCCGCTGGGTCACCCCAAAAAAATTAAAAATATTTTTGCTCCCGTTGTAGGATTATTACGGTCATTTCCGGGTCGCGCGGCCCAATTATAAGTTACTTTGGGCTGGGATGCCTTCCAGCAGTGCATGGCCTCAGTGCGGCTGCAGTGTGCAACCTAGTGGCCTATGCTTTACATAGGGTTGCTGGGCTGACGCGTTTTTTTCCCCCAAAATGCCAGGGCTGAATTTTGGTCCCAGTCCGGCCCTGTCCTCCGGTCCCGACAGCTGCAACCCACGATTAGTATCAGTATCGGGTCCGATACTCTGCTTATGTACTCATACTCGTAAAAATGCCCAATTAGCACAGACATGGGGGCCACTATCATTTACATTCCTGCCCTGATTTGTGTTCCCAGTCTGGCCTTTTTCTGTACCACAGGTGTTGCAGTTCAGATGATACTGATAGCTAATGTGTAACATAACAAGTACAGTAAGTATAATCAACTGTACACTTGGAACATCAGCATTCCTTCTAGACAGAAGGAATGCTGGCTGTTGAGCTGTTCAGAACACCAGTTCTTCACCTCTGCTCTCTCCCCATCTCGCTGTCGATTCTTCACCTTTGCCTCTCCCCATCTCCCTGTCGATTCTTCACCTCTGTTCTCTTCCATTACTCTTGTTCTATGTTCCCTCGTTCTTTTTAAGCTAAAAACAATGACCTCTCCATAACGGGTCAAACTCAACCTCATAAAGTCGCAGAAAAACACTGGTCCAGCAGAGAAACAAGCTGGACTGCCAGAAGCGCTGTGAAATCTTTCTTGCTTACTGAGGTGAAGTTGACGGCTCAGTGGCTCACAGTAGGAGAAATGAGCTACAGTTTTGTGGACAGGGTAGATAAACCCACTACCACAATGGTATGCAGTGACTTAAATATAACATTGTACCAACAGAAGAAGATTGAGTTTGCAAAACAAATAAAAAGCTCCTACAAGGCCACTAAGACATTTACTGTGTGGTTAATTCTAGCATAGTGCACTTTCCAGAATCCCTGTACAAAGTACAAACCTATTTTTCCACAAACTGCTCTTTAATTTATCCACTCACCTCACTCTTCACACTATGACCTTGAACAAAGAGTACATGCAAGCATGTGCTATTTCTTACCAAGGTTATTGACAGCAGCAGGTAATTTCTTGCTTTTTGATTTTCCTGAAGTGTATACAATGGTCGGGTACCTGTGAGACAGGATGGAAAGAACTGGATGGCTAAATGACTATGGTGAACCCTGGACAACGACTACTGGTGGCTGGCTGGAGGGAATGGGATGGAATCAGATGTCCTGACAACATCACTAAACCCATGCAGTATGTGGCTCCTGGCCATGAAGTCAGGTTTGCTCTGTCCTCTGAGATCAGTTGGCCAATCAATCAGTGAATCACAATGATGAAAACTGCAATTGCTGTGATATTAAAAGGAGCCAACCGGTGCCTGCACTGACTGCCTTTAAAGTGCCCTTTATATGCCTACAAATTTCTCTCAATTTCTTTCTTGCCAAACATAACTGCTATCGCTCTCTGCCTGTGGTGATACACAGGCATATGCCGTATGCCCACTACAAAATTACTTAATGCCATAAATATGGAATTGCATTATGCGCTAGCCTACAACGGCATGCACAGACAGAAACAGGCAACTCAAAGGGCCCTTTCCACCTTCTCTCTTATGCTGTCAATCATCATGGATGATGTAAATGTCATTCAAATGTTGCTTGTTAGGCTGAAAGCTGGGTAAGGAGATTATGATTCCGCTCATGTGTGTGGGGTCAGCTAATCGCGCAAACAGCTGGAACAGTGCAAAATGTCTCATGCACGCTGCCAGTAGGCCAAGGAAGACACTACACCCCGAATGATTCAAATCGGCCTCACAGTGGTGCTATACCAGCCCGCGTAATGTTTTGGCCTATAACCTTTGGACGGTAAGTACAATCAAAAAATATTTTCACTTGGATTCCTTGGATCATGACACAACTCCCCATAGGCCATACCCATTTCCACCTAACTAGATTTTCCACCATTTAGTTTTTTCCTCAAAACACTTTTTGCCACTACTCCTCCTAATGTTTCCAAAACTCACACAAATCGCTATACATTATCTCTGGACTCATGTGATGAACATGAATTAAAGTTTGTGGGAAGGAACTATAAAAAAGAAAACCTTAAATCTAAAATCTAAACAACACAGATCCATATTAAGCAATTTTGCTTATGTGTTTCAAAAACATGATTTTTAGTTATGTCATCCTTCACCAAATTAGGTGATAGCATGATCTGATTGAATTTGAACTTGCCTTCCAAAATTTGTGGGAGGGGCCTATCTAAAAAAAAAAACTTTAAAAACCTGGCGAAACTGTGGCATGTCATTATAGGTGAAAACTAATACATATATAACAACACACACACCCCCCCAACACACACACACACACACACACCAACTAAACAATGATTGTTTATAAGCTTACATTTCATATCACACCATTATGCACTCCTGTAACTTTCACCAGCAAAAACAACAACAAAACAAAACTTGGAAATGTGCAGGCACACGTAAGCTCCATGTTCTGTAATTACTGGCATTCCATTACTAATCTAATGCCGAGTTTGAAATGAAAGAAAAGTGGACCAAGCTCCCAGAGCACAGTCACGACACAGACAGACAGTCATCACATCAGCCTGTAATATACCTTTACGGTCTATTTGCAATTGAAATAAACGGAATGATGCAAATCTAACACATTTTATGTGTCTGTTTTCTTATTTACATAATAGTAAGATACAAATTGAGCCAAAAAAATATCAATGCAAATTTACTGTAGTAAGACTTTTTGGTCTTGATGATGATATTCAAGCTGATGTACTGTACAGAGTGAGAGCCATGATAGAGGGGGAAAAGATTTGCCGCTCACCACATCCAGACATCAGAGTTGTTTTTGTCAAATGCCCTCTATGTCTGCAGACTTGTGTCAGTCTCAGAGTTCCGAAGTCTTCCTCAAACCCTGAGGAAGACTTCACTGTCGAAACGTTGGTTTAATTTTAAAATAAACATTTTGCATCGTGGCTAAGAGCTGTGCGGCCTCATCCTTTGTCAATACAGTCTCAAAGTTCCAGCAATCAAAAAATATATTTCAATTGGCATTTCAAGTGGCAATGAATGGACAAATTGTTCAAAGGAGCTTTTCACTGGCTCCGCAGCAGATTCTATGAGCCATGACCTCATAAAATACGCAGATAGTCCAAGTTTGATATGATTAGACAGATTCGTACAATAGATTTGAGTTATAGCCTCAGTGATATGGCAATGCGAAACCCCTTTATGCCTCAAGGACAATTCTTGGCAGTAGCGCACTAATTTGCTGAAAACAACTAAAAATCCATCCCAGACAAGTATCTGTGGTCCCAGTATAGACATAGCAGAATAGCTTGGCTCAGTTCCTGTGGACCAGTTCACTATGATGAACATGTTCCATTTTGATAAGCACCAGAAGCACAAAACAACATCACCCGTTATTACACTATAATATCTAGTGCAGGCCCCTACTCAGAGCAGGCCGATCATCCGAAGGACTCAACACTTTTTCACATCATTTCCATCACAACATATGCATCATGTCATTTGTGTTGCGTCACATCATTTTGCACCGTTCATGGGTGATATCCAGCATTTGTGTAATTTCATTAGTGGGTAATTAGTGTTATTTGTATGTTGGCATTGACTTCACACAACACACTGCACTTCCTTGGGGTGTCTGCAATACACACACAAATATGAAGGCGATTGTTAGAGTGGTTCTCCAAATATAAAAAGGACAGAGAAAGACATACATAGATTCCTGGAAGTTATAGATATTATAGAAAGGCCAGCTTTTAATATTATCACTAGGCCATTGCCCTAGTCTCAGACACAGCAGAGAAAGGAAGGGAACTACAACTGGCAATAGAAATGGAGCGCAGAAAGATCGGCCTCAAGCTCAATACCAAGAAAACAAAAGTAATGGCATCCAACACGGAGAACAGCACCATTGCTAGTGCCAGCGGGACAGTGCTTGAGGTAGTCGAGGACTTCAAATATCTCGATGCGTGGACAGCCTCGACGGAACAGGTTCTGAAGGTACGGAGGGCACTAGGGTGGCCTTGCACGAGTGTGGAAATCTGATATGGGAGATGACCTCAAGAGGCGTAGCTACAGTAGAATCAGTACTGCTGTACAGGGCTGAGACATGGACGCTCAAACTACAGCAGGAAAAGGCCCAGGAATGCACAAGAATGCTACGAAATGGCACTTGATGTCACAGACAAGGCCAGGGAGAGAAGGATGTAGAGCCATATTAAATCCGTGTTAACGGAATCGCGGACGGAATCGCGGAAATGACCAATAAAAATGGAATTGGAATAAAACACGGAATATTGCAGAATTTGGGGGAAAAAAAAAAATCGCGGTAAAATATTTTTTTTTACCGCGAATTTTTACAAATCCACGGGACACCACCATTTTGCATGGCCACATCCTACTTTATAAACAGTAAAATCCACGTAGAAATAGTCTTAGATAGACGATAGAAACAATAATACATGCGCGACGCCATTTTGCGCATGCTCAGACCGAAGTCACCGAATTATTTTGGGAACATTTTTGCGTATAACACAACAAGGGCCATGTATGGACTGTTATATCTTGAACATTTATTCATTTCCACTTACCAGACACTTTTTTTTATGGTAAAAATGAGCATAAAAAGCAAAATACAGAATTCAGAAATATTAAAATGGAAAAAACAGAATTTGGGAAAAAATAAAACGGAATTGGGAAAAAAATAAAACGGATTTCATATGGCTCTAAAGGATGGATATTATACCAGCTTCATGCTTTATTTTTGTGTATGTGTGTGTGTGTGTGTGTGTGTGTGTGTGTGTGTGTGTGTGTGTGTGTGTGTGTGTGTGTGTGTGTGTGTGTGTGTGTGTGTGTGGACAGCCAATCTGTCGAGGATGACTAGTAGGTCAGTAGGAGTAGGTCAGTCTCTTCTTAGACCAGCGCTTTACAAGCAGCTGGTAAAAAGGTCCCACTAGCAGCACCTAGACGCTGTGCTTTTCCTCACACTAGGGGTGTGTTCAATTAATCGATATGGCAATAAATCGATTCATACTCCCGACGATACGTGCATTGATATAGAGGCTGCTGTTTGACACTTAACATTACTGGACTATGAGTAATGTTGATGGTACTACTACATTTTGGATTAAAAATATTAGCAATGTCAACTGTCACGTCCTATTGTAATGCTGTGCACCTTGCTGGCACAAGTGGCATCAATATCCACAGTGTGCATCTACAGTAAAAAATAAAAAAAACATTTAAAAGGCTAAGCTGTGTGGATTTAATTGAGCTGTCCTTAATCTATACACCTGGATGGAATTGAGGAAGCCCTCAAGTTGACCTCAGCTTTTGGCTAAAATCTCATGCCTTCGCACCACCTTCCCCCTGTCTGATAAAGCTATGTTTAGGGATAGGTTGACAAAACCCTGCGTAAAACTACAGTAGCAATGCAGATATAACTCCAACAAGCAGGGATAAACATAAGCCATGGAGAATTGTTCACCCAGTGGTGATTATGCCAAGACCGGAGCAGCAAAATGAACTGTCAAGGAACCTCTCCATCAAGTGGGCATTCATGCAGTGCAGAACCTGCCATACATTCCATTGATCCACACAAAGCTGTCATAGAGGGAAAGAGCTGCTCCAGCTGAGCCAAGTCCCAGTCACAGCATGCTGTTGCCACAGGTGCCGATAGTAGCACCACTCTGACCTTCTATTCTAAAACCACTACTCCCTTCTACTAAATGAAAAAGATGTCAAAACCACAATTGACCATATTCATATAATGGCCATTTTTTAGCTTATACTTCACCTTCATTCTGCCCAAGAGGAGGGCCCATTTGTAGTCCAGAGATATTACCTGTCAAACTTGAAATGGCTTCATATTTAGTCTGTCTCAAAAACTACTGGCTGGATTGCCATGGAACTTGTTGTGCATCTTCATGCTCCCTGGAAAATTAACCCTATGTATATTGGTGATCCCAAGGCCTTTCTTCTAGTGCCACCCGTTGGCAGAAATGTCCAATTTGCACACAACATACAGTAGTTATCTATTTCAAAATCGAAAGGGTGGATTGCCATGACACTTGCTGAGTGCATACGTACACCCTGGTGAATGAACCCTACGATTTGGGTGAACCCAGGGCCCTTCCTCTAGTGCCACCTTTAGGCCAAAACATTCCACTAGCTCACACTTTACTCCCAAAAAGGATATCTCAAAAAGTACTTTCTGGATTGCTTTCATGATCCCCAGACAATGGCCTTTACTGATTGTGGTGACCCGCTGGCCTTTCCTCTGGTGCCACCAGATGTGACGTTTGTTTCCACATAAACACAAGATATCAAAAGATTTTATGGTCGGACATGAAATTTGCCAAACGCATTCATGCTCCCTATAGCGCACTTCATGTTTGTGAACAACTAAAGCATTAATATGGATAAAAAAAAATACTGCAGTAGTGTCGTCTGGGACACACCAATCAAATCCTCTGATTGGGCAACATACCAGCGTGGGACACCCAGACTATCATGAAGTAACATGTGAAAGAGAGTAGTCGGTGCCTCACGGCTGCTCGCTCACGTGTGTGTGTGTGTGTGTGTGTGTGTGTGTGTGTGTGTGTGTGTGTGTGTGTGTGTGTGTGTGTGTGTGTGTACCAAATGCTGTTTTTCTAAATGTTTGCACAGAGGAACACAACCTTTATTCTACCACTGCTTACATTGTAACATTATGGCAAAACTAGGTTGCTATATTTACATCGCAATTCATTTATAACTTAGAAATCTCAATTTTAATAAAATGCCCTGATAATGCATAATTAATAAGTCTAATATTGCCTCTTGCCATAGTGATACAGGTGTGTGAGGGAGATGTTTTGTGTTTAGGTTTAGTCCTGGGTTTGTTGTTATTTTCTTTTGGGGGGGGTGGGGGGCTGGGGGGATTTCTGCATTTTGATTCCAGGGGCGTGGCATATTTAGCATATTAATGAGGGGTTGTTTCTACAGACCTGGCATACTGC